>NC_141540.1:128570000-128585000 GCF_021556685.1 Rattus norvegicus
TGGACTTGACACAAAAATCACTTATCTGAAATGGGGAAATTGAACCTTATCAGAATCTATATCATTTCCTTTGAAAAAGATTATTCAAGGAGCAGGGAAAGGTGGGGAAATGTTTCCAAATGGTCAGAAGTCTGACCAAGGTCGAGTGAGCTCTCAAAATTCATCATAAGCCATAATTGGATTAGGAAATTGGCATCAGACCTGGTGTCCTGGCTATTTCTTCTGATAGCCAGCCAGTCTACAGTTCTCTCGATGAAAACCACAGGTGACATTTTCAGTTGTCATGAGAGTCAGATCTCATCATCTGAAGAAGTGGAGTGGATCAACAGCCAGCCACGGCAGTGATGCAAGATGGTGAAGACATGGCTCAGCAAGCCAAGAATTTGCCTCACTGGCATGAAGACCTGAATTCATTCCTCAGAATACATGTAAAGATGTCCTGTTGTGCACCTGTAATCTCACAGCCGGGGAGGCAGAAACAGGCAGCTCTCTGGGCCTCTGGGTCAAGCTGCTTAGTTAAGCTAGCTAGCTCCCAGGCAATGAAGAGACCTCGTTTCATAAACCAAGTGGGTGGCACTGAAAGGCATCAACTGCAGTTGACCATGAGCCTCCATGGGCACACATGAGCACGCACATACACATATACACACGGAGAGTTGCTTCTGGAGGTACCATGGAGGGGAAAGCTGTGTGCTATCCCAGAGGGATGAGAAAAATGATGTGGTTGAAACTCTGTCGTCTCCATGCCTTGTTTGGGTTACTTGGCATGCTGGGAGCCAAGTGAAGGATGATCAGTCCTGGTAGACAGTGTAGGATGAGAGCAGCTAGTGGATGTGAAAGGTGGCTCCTTTGAGATACATCCTTACCTCAGAGCAATTGGAATGCATTTACGGGAAGGACATTTTTCAGAATTATTAGAACTAACCACATCATCTAGGACAGCTCTGTGAAGAACTCATCATTCAGACACTGAATAGAGATGACCCTCAGGAAACAGGCCAGGCCTCCATGGAGAAGTGAGTCTAGGGTTTCTCTCCTCACAATCAGGTTCTGTTCCAGGACCCTGCTGGGCCTCACTGTAAGAGTCTATATCTGAAGCTTTTGAGGTAGAAAGTGAGTCTCTGGACACACTCAATGGTGAAATGAAGGTTGTGGAGGTGACTGTGAGATGAGAAACTGATAATCCTTTTGAAGCTGTGTATCTGTTTACACATGAGCCCAAACTTGTTTACACATGAGCCCAAAATGTTTAGACATCTCTATTTGGCCCCAGACAGGAAGTGGTGCCACCTTTAGTCTGTATGTCTTTGTGATGGAATGCAGGACAGACCCTACCAACTGAGGAGGTCTTGTAAAGAGGCCACAAGGCTATCAGAGGTTTCTGGATGCTAAGCAGGTAGCCTGGAGACTATAACACTGCACATGGGGGTCTAGGGTCCTTCCTTGGGCACTGAAGGTTAGTGAAAGCCCTGATCACTGAATGGAGTAGACTCAACAGATGTCAGAGGTGGAAAGTCCTTGTGCAATCCCCACAGAGGTCCCTTGAGTGAGAACAGTGTAGGAGGGAAGAGGGTTACAAAGGACAGGATGCCTGTCTATTTTGTGAGTGCGGAGTTAGAGCTGAGAGGATCAAGTGCTCCCCCATGCTTGCCTTTTTGTTGTGGAGATAAAAATAGCTCCAAGTGCATGGCTCCACATTGCCCCTGCGGCTCTTCTCTGTTGTCCTGCCCTGTTCCGTTCTATCCCGCCACCCCCTCCCCCCCAACTCAACCTGTCCCAGGAGGTTCAGACTATAAGTGGCTGCATTACAGTTGGTAGGGTCTGCCATGTTCCACGACAAAAACATCTGTCTTAGGGGTCTAGGCACTGTCTGGAGCCAAAGGATGAAGGCTGGGACGGAGGAAGATAACCACTTCCTTTTCCTAGTTATTCCAAATGCTTCCTCCTCTCCAATTTTCCCTGTGCAATGAGATGTGTCTTATTACCTGACCAAGAGAACACAAGGTTACATATGGCTTCCAATATCACCAGTGATTGCCCTGGGCAGCCAGGTGGCCAATAGAGTCGGTGCTAAAGCCTTCAGAAGAACAGTAGGCCAAGTAAGCAAGGCTGGGCCTCATACTGAGAGAAGGATGTTTAGTGGTCAATACTGGCATTTCTGTAAGGACTATTTGTGAGACAGCCATAATTGAAAGTTCGTGACCACAAGGAATTCATGTAGGTGGCACAATGTGGCCTTGGATTGTGAGGACTGACGTGGGTCAGCTATGTGTGATCATTTTTGGCCTTCGACACCCTTCCTGACTGAGGCATGCTGGGAACTCAGGCACTGTTCCTGAGTACAACAGCAGTGATGAGCTAACCACACAGGATCTGACCTTTTCCTCTGACTTCCCCACCTGGCTTGTTCTGCTGGAGGCCAGGTCTGCCCATCACGTGGCCATAGCCCCATGGGTCTGCAGTCACTCCTGGGCCTTCTTGATGATGTTCACCAGAGTCCTGATCCTTCTAGGGATGCCTTTCTACCACAGGTGATGTAATGTATCCCCAGAGTTCCATCAGTAGGGTCTTCAGTCTGCATGGGAAATCTCAGCAGGGGACTGGGTCTCAAGACTATGAGCAGAGCCCACTCCTGGCTTCCTTAAAAACCAGTCTGGCTTCCAGACTGCACAGAGCCCAACACTGAAAGTGTCTTGATGATGAATATGGCTGGGCACAGGTACATTTTAAACCTAGAATAAACACCATGAGCATGGTCAGTAGCTAAGTAACTTTCAGGAGCCACTCGGAAAGGTGATACTCAGCACACCATGTATGAGTCACCTGGGTGGATAGAGTAGGAAGGTGAAGCCATGCATCAGCTCCAGGTCCACATAAACTGCCGGAAGCTGCCTTGCTGCACCCTGAGGCAGAGGATGACATTCTCTACATATGGTTCCCATGACTGCGGGGCTGGTCTTCTGTGTCCTCAGGACTTCTATTTCCAAGCTTTGCTTCTATGCTCCAAAGCACTCTAGATAGAACCAATGCTGTTAGTGACCCAAAGCTGCCTCCTAGAAGACAGTACCAGTGGCCCCCAAGGCCTTCAGTCACACACCTCATAGCCTCATCCTCTGGAATCTCTACCCTCTATTCCACCCAGACCATCAACTCTCCTGTTAAGCACTGAATCTGCCCAAGCTGAGGTATTGGACCCCAGTCTCCTCATCTCATCCTTTGGGAGCTCCAGTCAGGTTACCTGGGATGCAGGGCAAGCACACAACTGAGGTTCCAGACCTTTCTCTGTCCATGTTTCCTATAAAGTTGCCTTCTGGCCAAGCTGCCCACAACTTACTTCGCATGCCCTTTCTATGAAGCACCTCATCTGTGGCATATGGAGGCCAGTGCATCCTTGGATGACCACGCCTGATATGTCTGTGTCCTGTCTAACTGCCAGAACTAGATTGTGATAGAAATTGTAAAAGAGTTGTTTTGCATTGATCTAATTAACCAAAGTCAGGCCATTTTCACAAGCTGGCACCTAAATGGAAGGGCTCAGTAGGACTGTCACCTCACCCCAGAGCACCTTCACTCTTGTCAAAGCTGGTAGACTGTCTTTGGGAAATTCAAGGATATTTTTTCTTCTCAAAAGGTCAATTTTTCCATGATTAAAATAGAGAGGAGCTGACCCTGTCAAGTTCCCTCTGTCTTTTCGTGAACAGAGAAGAAAGTTCATATGACTTTTCGGGCACATTTTTCCTCCTTACAGACTGAAAACAGAAGAAGAAGAAAAAGGCAATTCTGGGTGCTGTGGAAAGAGCCTGCTGGCTGAACTCCAGTAGGGCTGCATTCTATGCCTGCCGCCTCTGGGTGTTGCTTTGTGGAGCTGAGGCCTTAGCTGCTGCAAGTTCTGAGTTACACTTACCAGCTCTCCGGGGAGCCTCCTAAATGCCAATTGAACAAAAAGAGGTTTTTCTAATTAGCAAAATAATTAAGACAATTGGAAAAAAGTACACAACTCTGAGAGTTAGAAGCAGGGCCTGCTGGGAAGGCGGCTGGAGACTCTTGACGTGGTAGGTTACAACACAGCGTCCAGGGAAGATGGGAAGCCAGCAGAAAGATTGCCAGAGAGACATCTCTGTTCCCAGTGCGTCCTATTTCAGGCCTCTCCAGAAAGTTCCTTACCAAGGCAGGTAATGAAGTTCTGCTGGAAGCTTGGTGGGAACAAGGACGCCCCTTGTGTGTGCATACACACACACACACACACACACACACACACACACACACACACACACACCTGTATTTGCTCACACTTGAGGACAGCAAGAAAAGACAGCCCAGGACAGCAAGAGCCCAAGTAAAATTTGAAGGTCCATTAGGTCCTGACTTGGTGGATACATGTTGGGGGTCACATCATTGTCTTTTGCTTGTAGACCCAAAGCCAGGGCTCTAAGTTAGCCCCTTGCTTCTCACCACCAGGAACAGAAAGAGCTTGTGATTGGCCCCTAGCAAGGCCTTCTCACAAGTATAAATCATGGTCGCCTGTGCAAGTCTCCTCTCTGCTTTCAGCCTGGGCTTCTCTGTGTCCGTGACTCATTTCCTTCCCACCCCACACTGTCTATGATCTTGGCACTTCATGCCTTGTCTGTTCAATTACATAGTAGCGGAACACATAGGAGCTCAGGGCGGCCCTTCCTGTGTTTCACAGATCCACACAGGTGAGTGTGGTTCACATGCCTCTACCCAAATCTTAGCTTAAATATCAGAGGCAGTACCCTGAGAATGATCTGGGATAGACAGCCCATCAATCTGGGTGACAGATGTGGGGCTTAGAGTTGGAATACAAAGGTAGTCTGCCCTCTCACCCCTCATCCCAACTACTACTTCAGTGATCTATGCCAAGATTTATCATGGGGGCCAGTGCTAGACTAGGAAGCCAAGGAAACATAGGCAGCACGGCCTTACTCTGAGAACAGGCAGATGTGTGCAGAGCACAACATGTAGCTGTCCCTGAGCAAATGAATCTACCCCAGCAGTCAGATTTCAGAAAGTGAGAATCCCCCAGATATTACCAAGGATGACTTCCTCTTCTTTTTCTCCTCCTCCTCCTCCTCTTCCTCCTCTTCCTCCTTCCTCTTCTGTAACACTTTTGATGCTAAAAGTGTTTTAATTTGTTTTGCAGGAGCTGTGAGCGATGAGCCATTCACATGAGGACACACACCTGCCATCTTGTGCGAGCCCAGTTGTAATAGCTCCAATAGCTACTTTTATCTAGGTGAACCCCTATCTTCCTGTCGCCCATGAACCAAAGGGCCTATTCTTTCATGACTATGATAAGCTAGCTATGGTCTTATGTGTGGGGGTTCATTATGACTGCCCCCTATCTCGAAGTGCGGATTTCTCTATTAGAATCATAAAAATTGGCTGTCTTGTGAACAAACCATCACCTCTGCCCCTGGCTTACCTCTGCAGTGTGATTTCTCATCCTGTGTTGCTGGACAGATCGGCCCCTGAGAGTGCTTCACAGTGGTGAACTGTTATTGTCTGTGGAGCTTCTTATTTTATAGAAATTCAGTTTTATGTTGAGGCTAAGCAGTGGGGAGTGCTGATGGGGCAGGGTGGATCTAACTCTTGCAGCAGAAGAAAGCAAGAGACTGCATTGAAGGTGGGGTGCGGAATGTAGCATAACGTTGGGTGGTCCTTGGAACAGAGTCAGTGTGATAAACTTTAGGGATAAGCTGATAAACAGCTGTCTGAGGCATTGGGAGCTTTGAAACATAGCCTCAGCCTTGGCCTAGTCCCATGAACAGAAAGGATAAATGGACACTGTGGCTTCAGAGCTGTGCAAATTTGACTTAAAACCCCAAGAATCAGTGAGCAAACCACAGAGATGTAGACAAGGTCAATGCCCGGGTCAAAACACTGGTGCCCACTGGCAAAGTCAAGAAAGTTCTTTGCAAAGGCTGTCAGCTCCTCATGCAGACACAAGGATGGGCAAGTATGGCACAGTGCCCCTTGCAGGCCACAGAAGAACTGAAGTGCTGAATAGGGCCCACTCAGATACATGAGGCTTTACGTGGGTACAGCGCCTTGGGAAGGGACACTGTAGAAGAGGGAAGAGTGGCCACAGCACCACCAATAGTGTCAGAGTCACTGGGTATTCATGTGGAAAAACAGATGTAAAATCCAGCTTCAGCTTTTACTAATACAAAGGCAAGTCTCAAGTGGGTGGATGGCTGGGCGTAAAAGGAAAACATTAAAATACTCAGAAGGAAATAAGAGATTCTATCTTTATGACCGGAGTTAGCTAAAGATGTGTCAAAAAGACCCAAAAAGCCTGCCTCAAAAAGAAAAAAGAAAAGAAAATGATTGATTCATTCAATAGCACAGACAACCATGGGCCTGAGGAAGACACAGCCATGTGAGCTGGCAAAGTGTGACAGTCAGACTATATAAAAACCCTTCCAAGGAAATGACATCACCAAGCAAACCCCTGTTCGAAGGTGTGAGCAGACTTTTCACAGGAGGGAGAGAAAACGAGCCAATGATACCTTGTAAGGCCAAAAATATCCAGTAAAAGAATAAAACTTCAGGTGATGCTGGTTAGAAGTGGTTCGTTGGTTACAAGTACTTGCAACTCTTGCAGAGGGCCGGGGTATGGTTCTCAGCACTTAGGAAGAATAGCTCACAACCGCCTGCAACTCCAGCGTAAGGGAATCCAACAGAGGCTGTGACACATGTGCAGAGGTCAGAAAATGATTTTCAGGAGTTCTCTACTTTCACTGTAAATCCTGAGGGTCAAGCCCAGGCTGCCAAGGGTCAAGCAGCAAGCATCATTACCCTCTGATACGGTCAAGTTTCTATTACTGTGAGAAAATAACATGGCCAAAAGCAACCTGGAGGCGATAATGGTTTATTTGGCTTACAGGCTATACATCCATCACGGAGAGATGCTAAGACAGAAAATCAGGGCAGAAGCAGGAGGCAGGAGTGGAAGCAGATTTCACGGAGTAGTGCTGCTTGCTGATTTGCTCCCCATGGCTCTCTTATAAGACCCAGGGCCACCTGTTCATGTGTAGTACCACCCACTATGGGCTGGGCCCTCCCACACCCATCATTAATCAAGAAAATGCCTCATAGGCTTTCCCAAAGGCCATTGTGGTGGGGCCAGTTTTCTACGGTTGTTTCTTCCTCTTCCCAAGTGACTCCAGTTTGTGTGTCAGGGTGACATAAGATTAGAAAGCATGCCCTCTCTAAGACACCATGTCTTACTTTTTCATTTTCCTTTTCCCTTTCCTTTTCCCTTTCTTGTTTCTTTCTTCCTTTTTTTTTTTTCAAAGCTGGGTTCGGGGTGGAAGCTGAAAAAACTCACTTCAGATATGGAAGCTTAAAAAAACTAGAAAGCTTTATTTTCTGAGAACTCAGCAAGGTGGCCAGATAGGTAGGCATCTGAACTCCCCAAAGGGACACTATACAACATTTTCAAAGGCTGGGAATACAAAGTGAGGAGGAGGAACTGGGAGTAGCTGAAGTGTTATCTGATTGTATATTGACATTGTGGGTTAAGCAAGAGGTACCGGTCGGAGACCTGGCTGTATCCAGGGCACCTGGCTTCAAGATTCTTAATTCATTCTCTTGGGTATTAGGTCCCAAGCTCAGAGTAATAAGGGGACGAAGGATTGCGCCAGCTGCTTGTCGTTAATTAGGGCATAGCAGGTTATATATTTTTACAACGTATGCACCCTGGTTTAGATAACAGCAATTTCTATATTCTTTACCAGGTAACAGACAATTAAGGAAACTTTCGGAGAAGTGGGATAGGTGTTCATTCCTAGTCCTGGGATTAGGAACTTGTTTAACCCTTTCAGCAAAATGGAGAAGTTGTCCTTGAGGTGGCTAAACTCCGACAACTGTCTCCTTGCAAGTTGTCTCTGAGATGTCTGGTCTTCGACAACCATTTACAACAGAAGCTGGTCGGCTACAGGGAAGTCCCCAGCTCCCTGAGGTCCCAGGACCTTGAATTTAGTTTCTCCCTACAAATAAATGGAGTCTGAAAAGGAAACGATAGTCCTTAGTATAAGTTTCCTTTGCTGGTTTCAACTTTACTATGGTGGTTTGAATATACTTGACCCAGGGAGGGGCACCATCAGGAAGTGGGAGCTTGTTAGAGGAAGTATGTCATTGTGGGGGTGGGCTTTGAGAAACCTTCCTCCTAGCTGCCCGGAAGCCAGTTCTCCTAGAGGCCTTGAGATCAGGATGCAGAACTCTCAGCTCCTCCAGCACCATGCCTGCCTGGACACTACCATGCTCTGGCCTTGATGACAATGGACTGACCCTTGAAATCTGTAAGTCAGCCCCAACTAAATGTTGTCTCTTACAAGAGTTGCCTCAGTCATGGTGTCTCAGCAATGGAAACCCTAAGACAATTACCACTGTAGGCAAGCTCCACATCGCTGGGCTACAGGGCCGGGCCAGAAGGCAAAGTAAGATAGTGAGGTCCCCTATGGTCTCTAGAGTTGCTATTGGTCACATACCAAAGGAATGAGCTGGAAAGGAAGGCAGGCAGGCAAATCTTAGCTTTCTATGTTTCTGGAAAAGCCCCATGCCTCCCCATGTGAGATGGGTAGAGTCAATACAGACAAAATAAAGGAACAGCCCCACTCACTGGTCTGGATGCGTCTCCAAAGGTACATTGATGGAAATACCTGCACTCCAACTGTCTCCTTACAGACAGAAAATAGATGGGGGGTACCACTCCTGCACCAGGTGGACATCAGCACGGCAGATGATGAAGATACAGGACAGCATCGCTGTCAGTTACAAATCGCTTGTTTTATTAGGGGTGGGCAGCATTATCTGATTCAGCAGTGGCAGCGAGACAGACCCTGCTACATTTTAGAAGTTCCGGGGCAACAACCAAACCCCGGACGCAACAAGCTGCTTTTGCTGAGTTGCAGTTAGAACAGGAGGAAACAGATTTTTCTTCATCTTCCTTGTTTCCTTTTGCCGTGTTCCCTCCAAGATTGAGGGAAGAGAAGAGACTGCGGGGTTTCCCAGGCTGAAGACCCTCCCACTTTGGGGCAGGGTTGTGCTTTCTCTTCTAGAGTTTTCTGATTGGTCTCTATTCGTCACTTCATTCATAAGTATATGCTCAGTCAATCATTGCCTGAAGAGCTTATCCAGATCTGTGGGATGTTAGCTCTTGACTGCCTCCTGGCTCTGACTGGGAGTTCTAGCTCCTATTCTCTCCTGCAGACAGCAGGCTTCTCAGACAGACCTCCTATGGAAGACTGCTTCTGCCTCCGAGATCCACCACTTCTGCCACACATGGGAAATCTTGTTTAGATTCTTACCACTCCTACTACAGACAGGGGGGACCTACTATTACTTTGGTGTTTTCGCACTCCCGCTCTAAGAGATGCTGCTTCTGATTCCTTGAGAGAGCTCATTTCTGCTGTTGGGAACCAACCATCCTTACCTTTGCCAGACCTGCTGTCTATACTCACTCCTTAAATACCTGTTCTTGGGTGGTCTCCTAAGCTCCCCTCTCCCAACCCAAGAACTCAGAACGGTAACAGCTGCCAGGACCACTGAGCTGGCATCTCCCGGCCTATGATTCCCAGTCAGAACCCTCACAGCTCTTCTTGGCATCTTAGTTTGCTCTCAATTGTTGTGTTAAAGCAATATGATCAAACACTACTTGAAGAGGAAAGGTTTTGTTGCTGTTTTTTGTTTTTGTGTTTTGTTTTGTTTTCTGGCTTATAGGTTACAGTTCATCATGGAGGAAAGTCAAAACAGGAAGTCAAGGCAAGACATCAAGGGGAGAAGCCCTGGAGGTAGAAATGGAGGAAGGCTGCTTACTAGATTGCTTCTCATGGATTGCTCATCCAGCTTTTTGATACAGCCAAGGATACCCCTGCCCAGGGGTTGCATCACTCAAAGTGACTTGAGTACTCCCACACCAATTATCAATCAGGAAAATGTCACAAAGCCTTACCCACAGGCTGGTATTATGGAAGTGTTTTCTCAACGGAGGTTCCCTCTTCTCAGATGAGCCTTGCCTGTGTCAAGTTGACAGAACAAACCAGCACAATTGACTCTCTATCAGTTTGACACAAACACATCATTGTTAAACGTTTTCGAGAAGTTACTTTCTTGTTTGTTCCCAAGGCCGCATGTTAATATCTCAATATAGAACTCGTTTCCAAGTTGTTAAAGTCCCACAGTCTTTAAAAGTTCAGTCTCTTTAAAACATCTAAAATCTCCCTAATAATCCAAACTATGTCTAAAATGCCAATGTCTCTTAACTGTGGGCTCCCATCAAATAAAAAATAATTTATGCAATACTTCCTTAATTCCAAGAAAGAAGAACCCAGCACGATTACACTCAAATCAAAGCAAAATCAAAATTCAAGGTGTTGGGGATTTAACTCAGTGGTAGAGCGCTTGCCTAGCAAGCGCAAGGCCCTGGGTTCGGTCCCCAGCTCCGAAAAAAAAAAGAATAAAAAAAAATCAAAATTCAACAGTGTAGAATGTGTGTTGCTTGGTGTGTGGAAACCACTCACAACCCTCTGGGTTCCAAAGGGTCTGGGCAGTCCCCCTTCTCTGTCTTTGCCATCTACAACATGTTTGGCTTGTCTTATAGGCTAGAACTGGCTCCACTCCATACCTGCCATTGCTCTTGGTCAGCTGACTGTCCCCAGGGTCTCCACTGCACCTGAAGCTGCACCTTTACCAATAGTTTTCCTGTCCTTTCACAATGTCGAGCCTCATTTGCTCTCCATGACCCCTTCAATCCTGCAGCTTTCATCCTGCCTAAATCAGAACCGTGTGGGAGACTCTTACCCATTTACAAATCCAGTTGCCAGCATGAGTGGCAGCCTTGGCTCCCTCCAGACCACAGTTTCTATGTGCTGACCTTGAGGAAAACACTTCCCAGATTTTTGTCTCAGTGATTTTTGTCTCTTCTTGATCACAGTTGACTCTTCAGTTTCAACTGACCAGACACCACAGATAATACAAAAAACATGCAAAGGGCCCTGAGAGAGTCTTTGAGGAACTCTCAAACTTCTGAACTTTCTGAACCAGGCTACCATATCTGCACTGTTCTCAGCATTCCACGTTCTCACAGCAGCTCATCAGACTCTGAACACTAAAAAGTTCCAGCCCAAAGTTGCAGTCACGTTCACAATCCTCCCCCAAACAGCATGCCCACTCCTCAGGAGGTCTGCTACAGGGCTGAGCCTTTTTAGTTCCTATCTCTTGTGTTCCATTCTCCAGACATCTGAGCTCAGGCATTGCTTGGAACATTAAGTATAGTTAGCATCGGCCAGTGTCAACCCTGTACCTTTCCAGGGCACTTGGGGCAAGCAGGAGTGACTCAAAGGTAGCAATACCCTACTTCTGGTATCAATTTCGCTCCTAGTTTTTCAACTCAGAGAAGAAAGTTCACTTGGCTTACAGGTAAGAGCTCACCGTGGAGGAAAGTCAAGGCAGGAGCTCAGGGCAGGAACCTGGAGGCAGGAACTGAAGCAGAGACCATCAAAGAATGCTGTTCACTGGCTGGCTCTCCAGTCTATTATTCATATACTGTTCTTATAACTCCAAGGCTCAACTGCCCCGAGAGAGTACTGACCACAGTGACTGAGCCCTCCCACATCGACCATTAATCAAGGAAATGTTCTATGGGGTTGCCTACAGGTTAGTCTTGTGGTTTTATGAAGCCATCTCTCAAAGGAGATTCTATCTTCCCAGGTGGCCCTCACCTGTGTCAAGGCGACAAGAGCCCAAGAAGCAGAGTGTGTTGCTGTTGGGAGTTTCAAAAATCTGCCTTCTCACTTGAATCATTGCTCCCTTGTAAGCAAATTGCCCTCTTCTCTTGCTCACTCCTCAGAATCTGTCCACTCTATCCTTGGGGCTCTTGAGGTGAGAACTCAGGATAAGAGAATAAACTCAGTGTTGGAAGACAGAGGGGGCTTTCTAAGAGCACAACAAATAGTGAAAAACTCTATATAGTTATGAAGCCCAGGCTTGGTATGTACCTCCGTGGTGACACGAATTCACCAACTCCTGGACTCTTTGCTATTACATTGTTTACAGGTAGCCTTTTAGGTATCACTATTTCTCATATTCTAGGACGCCTGCTAGTTCCAGCAATCCCACCTCTATTGTAGGTCAGTAACAAGAAAAAGAGAGAGCAGACAGAAAGATGCTACCCCCATTTGAGGGACACTTACCTCATTCTCCTTAGTCCCTCACACTGTGATTCAGGTCTCAACTCTCTCAGGCCAGACCTAGCTATGAAGAAAGGTGGAGGACTGATACCTGCATGAAGGGTATCTATTCTTCAGTGCTCTGTTACCCAGAAGGGCTGGGCATGGCCAAGGTACACTGCAGACATTGCCAGGTCTATTTTTTGAGCTGGGAAGGGACTGGACATGGTGCGAGACCGGCCGGAGCTGCACGTCTGCCCTGGGATACTAGGGAACACAGTTCTTTGTCACCCAAATGCCAAGGAGAAGAAGCTGGAACTGATCATCTAACAATGCTCTATTCAGAGGTCCAAGTTCAATACTTGTCCTAGTTGGGCTTTCCATTGCTGAGAAGAGACACCATAGCCAAAGTCACTCTTGTAAAGGACAACATTGGGGCTATCATACAGGTTCTGAGGCTCCATCCACTATCATCATGGTATTACGCACGGGAGCGTCTAGGCAGGAGGAAGGAGCTGAGAGCTCTACATTTCCTTCCAAAGGCAAACAGAAGACGGCTTCCAGACAGCTAGGAGGACATGCTCTCAAAGCCCACTCCCACAGTGACACCCTTCCTCCATCGAGGCCACACCTCCCAATAGTGCCGCCCTCTGGGCCAAGCATATTCAAACCACCACAGTACTCACACTCCTGGCACGCAACTTGTCCAGGAAGCAGAGGAACTGATTAAGAAGGAGAACTAAAGCTACCAGTCACACCAGAGACCAGTCTTGGCCCTGTCCTTGGGAGGTCAGCTATTGCACT
Organism: Rattus norvegicus; assembly: GCF_021556685.1. NCBI lineage: Eukaryota > Metazoa > Chordata > Mammalia > Rodentia > Muridae > Rattus > Rattus norvegicus. Next base: position 128,582,996 of record NC_141540.1, read on the forward strand.
GAATGTTTCAAGTCTCCATCTCTTGTGTTCCTCCCCCTACTATCTGGATGGCTGACCACGGGCACTTTGTAGAACACCGAATAAAGTTAGCATCTGCTAGTGACGACCCTGCCCTCTTCCAGGGGCACTTGAAACGAGCTGGAGTGACTCAGGATAAACAAGCCATGAAGTCCTCTTTCTCATGGACAGCACATCACGCCAAATAGGAAAGTATCTATCGTTTCTGTGTACAACATTTTTTCTCAAATACCATCATATGATTTGAAAGTTTTTAATATTTTAGTTTTTGTGTTGAAGTTGAAGTGTGTGTGTGTGTGTGTGTGTGTGTGTGTGTGTGTGTGTGTGTACATTGCTTGCAGAGGCCAGAAGAAGATGTCAGATCCCCCCCCCCGGGGGGGGCTGGTGGTTGAGAGCTGCCTGGCATTGTGTGGGGAGCTGAACTCAAGTCCTCTGCAATAGCAGTGCACACACTTAACGGCTGAGCCATCTCTCCAGACTCTTGATATTTATAAGCAGTAAGGGAAGAGCACTTTTCACACAGCTTATCATCTGGTTTTATTTGTTTCAGGCACTTACAGGTTTCAGAAACCTGAACATTATAGGGAATGTGTCTGGTGCCGGATTCCTGCTAACAACACGGACTGTGTCAGTAATTTATAACAATTAAAAAAAGCAACTAATTATTGAAAGTACCTCCCCTCCAGTACAGAACCCCAGCTTCAATTTTTCTAAGTGCATCCCACCTAGCTCTGTAGCTTTACTAGTGTTGAATTTGTCTCTGTCCTTGGTAATGCCTCTCTGCCTGTTCATGGCTCCTCTTATGCCTCCTCAAGCAAGACTCCCATTCTCTGACCCCTTACCTGGCCACCGGCCACCGGCCTCCTTGATGAAGCTGATCCACACACCTGTGCTCTCTGGATCATTGCAACTCACCCTCCTGGAGGTTTCGAGCAGATGTGGCCTGGCTGGTTCAGGCCATACTAGGTCTCTCCTAGGCACAAGGGAATCTAGCAGCCTGATTTGATCTCTGCCCTCCCAACCCAAGGAAGGATGGGGCAGCTGTCTTTTGAGGCCACCAGAAGTCTGCTGTTAAGTCTCAGAGGCTTCTCATCTGAGAGCTGGGAGTAGGGGGTATATTCAAAATAAGCAGGTCAGGTGAGGACGACGTATGCTGATTCCCTATCCTGTGGTGCCCTTCCAGTAATGCTGACAAGAACAGTGTTTGGTGTCTCTTTGGTAACAGCCGGGTATTACAGGCCCTCCCTACCCTGCAGTATACTGAACTCGAGCATCTATTTCATCTCTCTCTGTCCATCCATTATCTGTCTTTTTATCGACCATACTTCCCAGGATCTGCTGACTGGTTGTGCATTATGCCTTCCTGCCAAAGGCGCTCTTGATTTCTGACTCTTAAATCATTTCTAAACATGTCTCCTACCAGCCCTTCGGTGTCCTGTGCATTCTAAGGAGAAGTTGGTTCCAGGAGGGAGAAGGGGTTGTGATGCTCACTCTACCCGCGCACCATCTTGGGACTATCTTGTCATGTACCATGCAGAGAACCCTTCCTGGGATTCCTGCACACAGACTAGAGTGGACAAGACAGGGGAATCTTGGACTAAGTGACCACTGCAGTGCCTCGAAGAAACGATCACCTGTTCACCCCAAGAAAGGGATCCCCAAAGGAGGTGTTGGGGAATGAGCATCTGTGTGTAAATAGGGTGGTGGTGGTGAATGAGGAACCTGGAGAATTAAAATTCCCTACAGTTCCCCAAGCTCCCTTAGAGCCAAGGAAAGGTAAATCGCTAGTCTTCCCAGGAAAGAAATCAACATTAATAAGATAAGACCGTATTTGGAATACCTGACACTTTGACAAATATACCAGGCAGACAGGATGGGATGGTTTTGATGGATAATATTTTGGGTTGCCTCAGGTTCCGTTTAATTGTCCCTCCTTCGTTCTCAGCTTTAGTTAAGTGAAATGGAAAACCTCGGTAATACTGGGATT
>NC_141540.1:129985000-130032500 GCF_021556685.1 Rattus norvegicus
AAGGGTTTCTGCGTTAGCCCAGGCCCTGCCTGGAACTCAGAGATCTGCCTGCCTCTGCCTCCCGAGTGCTAAAGTTACAGGTGTGAGCCACCGCTCCAGGCTTTTCTTTTTCAGATAATTTTGGAGAGGCATGATGAGGTGGGTCACTTGTGTTTGCCACCAGTGGGAAGACCTGAGTGTGACTGTTGGAACCAGCAAAGTGGAGAACCAACTCCCATTAGCTGTCTCTGACCTCCATAAGCACCACTGTGCATCGCACACCAACCACTGTAAGTAAATAAATGTACCAGAAATTAGGTACTCAGAACACACACACACACACACACACACACACACACACACACACACACACACTCACACACACTATGTAAGCTTACTAACTTCCCCCTGTGCTGAACACATCTCAAGTATTATATATTTGTGTATCATAAATGTAAACATTGCTTGCCACTTGAAGAGACAAGGGAAGCAGTGTGAACCCTAGCCCTCAGGAGCAGAGGCAGGAGGATCAAGGGGTTACAGAACAATCTCAGTTACAAGATGACTCCAAGGCCAGCCTGGGCCTGTCTCAAACAAAACAAAGAAAAAGGAGAAACAAGAAATAGTTCAGAGGGTATACTCATTCGCACAGAACTGACCTGGTATGTTCCCAGTCTTGAGTTTCCTTCCTGGAACCAGAAAACAAACAAACAACAAAACCCCTGGAAAGTCAGTTGTCTGGGAGGAGCTGGTTAATGTTTGTTTGCTTCTTCCCATTTCTCCCAGCTCCTGGTGGCTCCAGGACCACTTAGCAACCTGTGGCTGTGTCTCTGTACCTCAGGTCTTCTGGGTGTGGACAAGTGCTATCTGCTGCTGTGACACCTGGGGTGGCTTTTAGGGCTCACTTGGCTCAGTCCAGGATGATCCTATCTCAAGATCTGTCACTTAATCCCTGCTCAGAATGCTTTTCCTAAATAGTGAGAGCCACAAGTTCTGGAGACTTCATTGTTTTTTCTAGCAGTGGTTCTCAATCTGTGGGGCAGGACCCTTTGGGATCATATATCAGATATGTACAGCATAAATAAATATAGATCATGGCAGTAGCAAAAATACAGTTATGAAGTATTAACGAAATAATTTTATGATGGGGGAGGGGGGTCACTGGAACATGAGCTGACCTGGATGGTGGTAGTAGTGGTTCTTGCCTTTAATCCCTGCACTCCCAATGGGGGCAGGCAGATCTCTGAGTTTGAGGCTAGCCTGTTCTACATAGTGAGTTCTAGGACAGCCTAGGCTACATAGAGAAACCCTGTCTTGAAAAGCCAAAAGGAAAAATGGAAGAAAAAGAAAAAAAGAAAAGCCAGAGGAACCATATTAAAGGGGTTCAGCATTAGGGAGGTGGAGAACACTGTGCTAGAGACTGGAGGCAGGGAGGGCTTGTTCCACTCTGAGGATACGATGTGAGGACCTCTCTGGCGCTGTCTTAAACTCCCCTCAAGGCTGTACTAGTCCTCCTAGTATCAGCCATTTCTCCAAGGGCGTTTGGTTCCTTGGGTTGGAAATCGGGCTTCAAATCTACATGTGGAGGCTGAGTAAGATGACTTAGTGTGGACAGACAAGAGTTACCATCCCCAGCCTCACACTGCTCCCCTTGATCTGTAGTCGGGGCTGGTTTGACACTGAGAACCTTCTAGCTTAGCCTACTGAGCTCTGGGACGACAGGCATGAGCCACATCTGACTTGATCATCTCTTGAACGGCCATTTCCACCCTGGTTGTGGTCACTGGACAGAGTATTGGTTTTGTTGTCCCCAGAACTATTGTCCCTTGGGGACTCTTTCCTGTCATCTCTAAAAAACCCCCAAAGTGTGCATGGGAGGATAGCAGGGCTCAGGATTCTTCTCACTCAAGGGGAGTGCCAGGCCTTTCTGGGGGCTCCCGCTGCTGGAACTGCTATGGGGCCTGAAGGAAGGAATGGGGCTTGCCTTTTTCTTGACCCCACTCCAGCCTTGCCACTTCCCTTGCTGTCTCTTTTGGGTCTTCCTATGCAGACAGCTTTGGCAACAAAAAACACAGCCCCTGGTTTTTGCTTATTTCCTCTCAGAGCTGCAAGGCCAAAGCTATTTTGATAGGATACCAAAACCACTATCAGCTTCCTTCAACCACAGTGACGAAACTCCCTGCATCAACTGAGACGGTGACACTAACTTGGCTGGCCAAGTTTTTCAGTACTGCTCTCAGAGCTGAAACGGGGGCTGCAGAGATGGCTCAGCGTTTGAGGCTAGGTTTGCGACCAAAAGTACAAAGTAAAGAGCAGTTTTGTTTATGATTAAATTAAAATGATCACTGCTGATAACAAAGATGAAGCCTCATCCTTTGTGTATGGGCTGGTGTCGTATGTCCACTTGACACGGGCTGAAGTAATCACAGAGAAAGGAGCCTCCCTTGAGGAAATGCCTCCATGAGACCCAGCTGTAAGGCATTTTCTAAATTAGTGATCAAGGCAGGAGGGACCACCCTGGGCTGGTGGTCTTGGGTTCTAGAAGAAAACAAACTGAGCAAGCCAGGGGAAGCAAGCCAGTAAGTAACGTCCCTCCATGGCCTCTGCATCAGCTCCTGCTTCCTGACCTGCTTGAGTTCCAGTCCTGACTTCCTTTGGTGATGAACAGCAATGTGGAAGTGTGAGCTGAATAAACCCTTTCCTCCCTAACTTGCTTCTTGGTCATGATGTTTGTGCAGGAATAGAGACTCTGACTAAAACACTTTGGTATGGGTATTTAGCCCTTTGTGTGACAAACTGAGAAATGTGGCCTGATGAGGTAGGACATGCTGTAATCTAAGACTTGAGAAGCTAAGGCAGGAGGATGGCAGCAAGTTTGAGGCTAGCCTTACATAGCAACTTCCTTTCTCGCCAGTGCTACATAGCAAAACCTTGTCTCAAAACCAACCAACAAACCAACTCCAGTAATAAAGCAACACATACCCCTCACCAAAACAAAACCCCAAACCACAAATGACCACCCTAATACAGACGAGTGGTCCGTGTCTGCAGTTCCAGCACTGGGGAGGTGGAGGTGGAAGATCAGAGGTCAAAGGCTATCTTTAGCTCCCTATGCCCAGAAAGACCCAACATTGCTTTTCGGTGGATGGAATCTGGAGCCCTGCTATCCTGGGCCACGCACCCCCAGGCCTTTTTAGAGGTGACAGGCTTAATAGATAGAATGTAGCCTAGGCTATATGAGACCCTCAGAAAAAAAATAAATAAAGAAAAAAAGAAATGACACTCTGATACATTATATCATGGAGTGTGAAAATACAGTACAAGACAAAAAGAGGCAAAAGGAAGATTATAATATAATTCAATCTCTATGAGGTGTCCAGGATTAGAAAGAAAGAGAGAGAGAGAGAGAGAGAGAGAGAGAGAGAGAGAGGAAGAAAGAAAAAAAAAAGCAGAACACAGGTTGCTAGGGACTAAGGACTAAGGAGAGTTATTGTTTAAGGAATACAGGGCTTCTTTTTGGGGTATTAGGAAAGTTGTAGAAACAATCACGAGAGATTGTAGTTACAGAATACTTTGAGTGCTACAAAACTATATACTTAAGAACACTGATGGCTCAGTGTGTGCTGCTCTTCCAGAGGATCCAAGTTCAGTTTCGAACACCCACACCTAGTGGCTCATGACTGTTTGTAACTCTAGGGGATCTAACGGCTCTGTCAGCTGTGCCTCCATGTGCATAACCAAACATAAGTGTACGTAAGTAAGTAAAGAAATACGTAAAGTTGGGGCTGGGGATTTAGCTCAGTGGTAGAGCGCTTACCTAGGAAGCGCAAGGCCCTGGGTTCGGTCCCCAGCTCCGAAAAAAAGAACCAAAAAAAAAAAAAATACGTAAAGTTGATTAAGGGGGCTGGAGAGATGGCTCAGTGGTTAAGGGCACTGACTATCTTCCAAAGGACCAGGGTTCAAATCCCAGCACCCACATGGCAGCTACCAACTATTTGTAACTCCAAGGTCTGACACCCAAACATAGACACATGCAGTCAAACACACATGCACATAAACGTTAGAAAAATGGTTAAGGGGTTGGGGAGATGATGGTCTAATCAGTAAAGTGCTTACCACATAAGCACAAGGACCTAAGTTTGGATCTCCATAATACATATAAAAAAATGAGGGGTTGGGGATTTAGCTCAGGGGGTTGGGGATTTAGCTCAGTGGTAGAGCGCTTACCTAGCAAGCCCAAGGCCCTGGGTTCGATCCCCAGCTCCGAAAAAAAAAAAGAACCAAAAAAAAAAAAAAAAGGGGGGGGCATGGCTAGGCATGGTGTCGGTCACCTTGAATCCCAGTACTTGGGAGGGAGAGGTGAGTGGATCTCTGCATGCAAGGCCAACCTGGTCTATAGAGTGAGTTCCAGGACAGTCAGGGTTACACAAGAAACCCTGTCTCGGAGCAAAACAAAACCAAAAGCCAACAAAACACCAAAATGAAACACCAAACAAAAACAGGCACGGTGGCACATGCCAGCAATGCCAGTGTCGTTGATAAACAGACAGCAGAGACCGTGGGTTTGTTGGCCAGCCAGTGTAGCTGAGCCTGGAAGCTACTTTGGGAGAGGAAAAGGAAGAGGTGGGGACCAACAATAGAGTGAGGATAAAGGAAGCTGCGCTGTGCTGTGCTGCACGACCCTAGGGAAGGAGGGAGCTGACAGCCGGGCCCTGGGAAACGGACTCCAGATCCTTTGTGCTCTGCCCAGGACGAGGCCAGAGGTGACACATGCACCTTCTCGGCTCCATCCTAGGTCCTGTACCTCTGGGATACAGATCCACCCCATCTACATTTATATCTATAACAACCATCCCTGCTCTTCCCCCTTTAGCCCTTCCATAGTCTGACCTTTCTGAAGACCAGAAGCAAAGCAAGAGGTGAACAGAGGGCTGTGTTCTGGAATGTTCTCCAGTTTCGTCTGCCTCCACCGGCCTTGCAGCCTCACAGTGAGGTCTGCCAGCTTGTGCCGTGCCGAGACTTCTGTAACCAGGCCTTTTGGTTTATTTTATGGAGAACATTGAGCGACAAGGAGGGAGCCCATTTAGCCTGGTCAGTACCAGTCTAGGTTGTGCCAACTATCCTCAGGCCTCCTCAGAAGGAAGAAACCACAGTAAATGGGTATGTAAAAATGGGGCCTTTATTGGTGCAGTCGGAGGGGCAGGCAGGCAGGCAGGCAGGCACCTTCTCTCGGACCCACTTCCCCTGGCTCCTGTCCTCAGCAGGTTTAGCTCGCCCTCTCCACAGTGAGGATGGGTTGGAGTTCCAGATTCAGGCCTTTGCATCTGTGGGTACACTGATTACAGTGTTCCAGGAAGAGCCCTGAGCGAGGCCACAGGCCCACTCTGGGTTGGTTGCCAAGAGAGTAGAAGGTGACTAGCGAAGGATGTGGTTGGTGTAGAGGGATGAGCAGGACTCTCAAGGTGACACCTAGCAATCCTCAGGGGTGGCATTCCAGTCTGTATCTGCCCTGGCAGGACTGGCTAAGGCACAGTGGCTGGGCTGTGTCATGGTAGGGGCTGGGATCCTGGGGCTCTGACTTTACCAGGACATATGTCTGGCTGATTGCACATGAAGCTATTTTTTCCGCCGAGGGGCCCAGGAGCCATTGCTGTTGCTGTTGGGGGCAGTCTGCTCAGAGACAGCTCTGGAGTCCTTCTTGGGAGCCTGCTTACGTTTTTCCTCTCTAGTCTGTTTTGAGGACTGGAGCGGGCGGGGGGTGAGTAGGGTCCGCACAACTCGGATAGCCACCACTGCCCCTAAGAGTCCCCATAGCAGGATAGAAGGCTCCAGAGGAGACAGCTGTGCCCGCACCCAGTTCAGTGTCTGAGCAAGGGCATTTTTGGAGCTGCGGGCCCGGGGTGGACTCTTATCCTGTGGAGACAAAACCAAAAAAAGCCCACAAGGTTTACTCTGGCAACAGGCAAGCGCCCTGCCACCTCTCACAGTTCGGCCGGCTCCTTCATACCTTTAGTCCAAACTGTTGGAGCAGTGTCTCTAGGGTTGGGTCCCCCAAGGATACAGATGGGAAGAATTCCTCTACCCACTGGCGGTGCCACCAGCGGCTGTAATAGAACTGGAGAGTCAGCGTGCAGCTATGGCAGGCCCCGCCCCCATCCATCCGCCACTGCAGCCTCACCTCTGATCCCCAGGCTTTGAGAACCAGTACTTATAGCGCTGGGCCCGCAGGTAGGTGGGTGGCTGCTCACGAAAGGGGTAGTTGGCAACCTGGTTCTGGATCAGTCGGATCACTGTGGCACAGGAGACGTTAACAAGGCTTTGAACTTCTCTCTCCTTCCCAGCCCCTTTCCTGGCCCATCCCTCACCTGGCTCCTTGCCCTGCAGGAGGCGCAGCACCAGGCTGGTGAACCAGGGGCTGTGTGTATGTGGGCCAAGGGCTGCAAACCACATCTGCCAATCAAGGCGCGGCTGGTGAGGAATCAGGAAAGGGGGTGGTCGGCTCACATTCCCAGGTTTGTACATGAATTCAATCTCCTGACAGACGGACATATGGTTAGCTGGGGTGGCTGGACTTGGTCCCTTTACCTCCCACATCCTCTGGGAGGGCTCACTGTCCAATGGTGTCCATCATGGCTGCCCTCTAGCACCACTTCAGGTCGCCCCCCCAGGCCAGTCATCCGACGGAAAAGGCCGTAAGAGTTGGCCAGCTGCAGGTGCTCCACAGAACTGAACAGGCGATGAGCCCCAGTCCAGAGACGACCGTGGGTCCCAGGCTCCACATAGGAGTAAGGCACCTGCAGGTAAACAGACAATAGCTCATTGCTGCCCCATCTTCCCCCCACCCCGGTCTTCACAGGGTTACCTACCAGGCTGATCAGGAACAAGAACACTGTAGCAGTGCCCAGGACTGAGAGCTGGATACCCGCAAAGAACTTCCGTGACCATCCTTGTACCTGGATCCACCTGGGGATGTGGTGGGGGGTGGGGGGGTGGGGTGGGGGCAAGCATGGTCAGACCTGATCTGAAAGCAGCTCCTGCCCACAGTCTTCAGGTACACACATACCTCCAGAGGGCAATAAGCAGCTCCCAGGCTAGGGAGGCTGTCCCCAGCCACACAGTTGGCAGGGTGACCATCTTCAGCCACTGGGAGAACTGATGGAACGTGAAAGCTGCCAAGGGAGGGGAGTGTGACTAGGGACCGATCCAGCCCTCTCCCTTAGATTCCCCAAGTTGGCACTCACTGGTTTTAGAGAGAACGATTTGCTGCTGCCAGTCGACCTCCAGCCCAAAGTAGTAGATGGTGCCGTAGGCCAGCAGCCCATAGACGGTCAGTTCCAGCAGTAAGGACAGCGAGGTCAGCAGGGTCTTGGGCCAGGCTATGGGCAGGACAGTCACAGATTGGCTGAGGGTCTGCAGCCAAGGAACAAGGGGTTCTTTGGCAAGATGACATCAGTTTGGTTGTCGTGACAGGATGACACTCACAGGTGGGCATCTTCTTGTGGCATCTGAGTTCGGGCTCAGCGGACAGGTGACGGTCATCCAGGAGGGCAGTGGTGAGCACCAAGGTTAGCAGGTTGAAGAAATTGTAGTTACCCGTAATGATAATCAGGATTTGCAGTAAGGCCTGCGAGGAGGGCCTGCAGTCAGAGCTATGGAAGGCTGTTCTTCCTGGGCCCCACAGACCTCAAGACCGACACTTGCCCAAAGGCCACAGCCTTACCTGACAGTACACACCTGAACTGGGTAACATGTCCTTCTGCCAGTAATGCTTTCCCCACAGCACCCGCCACCTGACCACTCCCAGGGCTGCCCCCCCCCCCCCCCCCAGCAAGACTCACTGGTCAGTGGTAAAGGCCACACTCTCTTCCACCCACCTGAGCATAGAAGGCGGACAGTCGTAGGCGGCGAATAGGGGCAAAGAACAGGGGTGGCACTGCAATCTCGATGAGGAAGGTGGCCACCACGCTGAGCCTGTGCAGCCAGACTGGCAGGTGGTGGGCAAACCAGGCAGCTGGTGTGGGCAGGCACTGTGTCTCATAGTGGTAGGTCAGAGCTGCAGGTAATGGCTGGAGGTCAGGGCTGGTTAGAACTTCTAGACAGACCATCCCAGCTTCAGGCCTGGGCCCTCACCAGTGAGTCCCCACCACGAAGGGCAGCGGCTGGTCAGCTTGACCACACCAGAGGCGAACATGAGTCGGAAGAGCAGCCAGCGTACAAGCCAGAATGGGAGGTCTTCATGGGGTAAGGCTCCTGCTAATCCACCCTGGGGAATCTTGTGTTTGGAAGGCCGCCTCAGGGGGGCTACCAGAATAGCCAGGAAGCCTGTCTCCAGCAGCAGGGAATCCCTATAGGGAGAAGAAACATCCTGTTTCTTTCCTATTAGGCTTCCCTTACAGGGTTCTCCCAGGAAGGGCAAACATCCCTGCCCAGCCTCAGGCCGATTGGCCCCGGAGTCACTCACCACTGGAAATAAAGGAACACTTGGCCCACCTGTAGGGAGAGGGGCAGTTAGAGAGCCACTGTGTGTCTGCTTCATCAGGTGAGGCTGAGTGAGTGGGTTAAGATTGAGGCTGAAGTTCTAAGTGTCTCACTTGCCTGGCAGGCTGATAGGTAGGCAGCCCAGAGCAGCAGGTAGATGAAGGGGTGTCGCAGGGAGTTCAGGAGCAGGGCACCCAGGGCTAGCACGGTGCCCAGTAAGGTCAGTAAATCCAGGCCCTGTGCAGTATCCAGCCCCAGTCTTGGTGCCTCCCACAGAATTGTTGGTGTTTCCCACAGCTGCTGCCACCGACCCTTGCCTTGGGGCCGCAGCGTTCTTCGAGCAGGAAGGATGCCCTCTGGGCCATAGAGGCCTGCGAGAGAGCATGTCAGAGCCAACCAAACCTTAAGACACCTTCCCAGTCTCAATGCACCTGAAGTTAGGCCCCCGAAGATGCTCTACCACTAGCTCCAGGCATTGCAGATGTCCCAAACCCCCAACCCCAGGTTGTGCCTGCAGATGTTCCTATCCCAGGTAGGGTTTGCTTTACCAGATGCTCTCTCTCAAATTAGAAATTAGAACCCCAAAACCAGGTTCAGAAGACCTGATTCTGGGTCAGCACCTTCCATCAAGCAGAGCTCATCCCTTTCCTACCTGCCCACAGAGTCCAGGTAGAAATCTGTCACCCCCACCCCTCGGGGAGAATCCTAATAGTTAAGGGAAATCAACCCGTGCACATCTTTTTCCCTCCACACTCTGGCTGCCTGCAAACTACCACCCCACCTATTCCCGCGTAGAGAGAGGCCTGGACTTCACACCCGCCTCACCAGAGAGCAGTATGCAGAGTGAAGGAAGGGATGTTACAACGTGTGACTATTCAACCCTCCACGCCCTCACCTGGGATCTGGGTGTAGAGGGACGCAAAGGCGAACAAGTAGACAGCGGCCACACCCTGTAGGAAAAGCTGCTGTGGAACCCTGGCGCTAGCCATGTCCGCTACACGGTCTGCTGAAACAGTGCCCTCTGGTTTCCCACCCGCCCCCAGTCCCGCCTCTGGCCCACGCCCCACCCGGAATCCTTCCAGTCACTGAGCTCCACCGAGTGCCTAGGAACTCATCAATAATCGGTCAAGATACTTGTCTCCTCGGCTTCTCCAGGGCCCTCCCCCGACGCGGAACCACGCCTTTCGGTGTAGGCCCCGCCCCCGTCAGGGCCGCCTTTTTACCTCTTCGAAACTGGGCCCGCCTTACGTCATAGGTGTGCGCGCAGTGCCCTGGGTACGTACTTCCTGGGCGGGAACACCAAAATGGCGCCAGAACCAGTAGCAGGTTGAACCAAGTTTCCGGGCCTCTAGTCCCTTTCTGGACATGGAGGATGTGGAGGTGCGCTTTGCTCACCTCTTGCAGCCCATCCGAGATCTCACTAAGAACTGGGAGGTGGACGTGGCGGCTCAGCTGGGCGAGTATCTGGAGGAGGTGAGGGCGGCGGGGGAATGGCACCGGCCTGGGGACTCAGGCGGCACTGCCACCCCCCGCCTCCAGGTCTGTGACCGTCTGATGTTTCATTCTCAGTCCTGTTTCTTCCCCCTCTCCCAGCGCCCCCCAAATCCAGCCTGCCTCTCGAAACCTTCAGCTAGATTATCCTGGAGCTGTCATTTTCAGGTCTCTGTCGGTTAGCGAACTGCGAAATCGATTTGGTTAGATGATAATCATTTTTTTCCCCAACACATACACTATTTCCTGTGTCCTGTTGGGGGTACATTAAGAAGCATAATCTTTGTTTTCTCTTTTTTTGGGGTGGATTTAACCTCGGGCTTTGGACAAGCTTGGCAGGCACTCTACCACTGATCTTTTTTTCTTTTTTTGAATCCCCTTTTTCTTCTTTAGTCAGGCCAAGGCAGGTCATAAACTTGAAATTTCTATCTCAGTCTCCCGATTATTTGCGTATTCACGAGTACTAATCGACCCTGCCAAGCCTGGATTCTGACTGTATTTGAAAGATCTGGTTCCTGAAGAAGGGATTTTTGTATCTTAGATCTCAAGCCCCGCCCATATTGTCTCCCTGTTATACGACACACCCACACCCGGGGCTCTTAACTTGAGCCAGCTTTGTCCAGAAGGATCCGCCCTCCTCTCCCACCCCTCCGTCTGTGGCCCAGCCCCTCGCTGTAATCTATCCTATCAGCATTTCATTCCTCCGTTCTTTTAGTTGCAGGTCTTTTCAGACTCTGTCTGCTCAGTTTCTGCTTGTTCAGGATTCCACTACTGAATGGTTACAGATCTCGCCTTGAACGGTAGTGGTCTTCGTATTTAAAAGTAAAAGAGACACTCGAAATGTCCTCCTGGGAGCATTTGTTGGTCTGACAGCTTCCTTTTTTTTTTTTTCCCCCGCGGGGCTGGGGACCGAACCCAGGACCTTGCGCTTCCTAAGTAAGCGCTCTACCACTGAGCCAAATCCCCAACCCCCTGACAGCTGCTTTTTGGATTTCTTTCACCGCTTCTTTTTTCTCTCTTAAGTGTTGAGCTTCTCGGGGTAGAGTCTTCTTTCCCTTAAAAATAGAAAGATGTGGGGCTGGGGATTTAGCTCAGTGGTAGAGCGCTTACCTAGGAAGCGCAAGGCCCTGGGTTCGGTCCCCAGCTCCGAAAAAAAGAACCAAAAAAAAAAAAAAAAATAGAAAGATGTTAACTCGTGTGATTTTTAAAGTACAGGTTTTCAACTCAATGCGGTGGGAGAAACCCATACCGCTCTTCCTTGTAAGCAGTCCCAGTGTTGTCACCAAATCTGTTTGCCCTAGCCACTCCCTTGGCATGTGCTGGGACGTTACATGATCTCTTGGATTTTATTTAAAGTGAAGATTTGGTTTTTGGTTCAGATTCTAGTCCTCTGTCTTGGTAAAGGGTTTTACTGTTTAGAGGTGAAAATTAAGAGATGTAATAAGGCCTCATATCTCATACCAAATTTACTAATGAATTCTGTCAGTCACACCGCCAGAATATCACTTCAGTTTAACCGTTGCCCATCATATCTGGTCTTGGTCTAGTAAACCTAGATATTTAAAGCCTTCTCATCCAGGTTCCTAGATTGGATACCATCCAGTATGGAGAGTTAAGACTGGAGACAGGGATGGGGGTGCAGGGGACGGGAAAGACGCCTCATCACTTCAGAGCACTGGCTGTTCCTTCAGAGGGACCTGGGTTCAAGTCTAAGCACCCACAGGACAGATCACAGCTATCTAATTCCAGTTCCTGGGAATCCAGAGCCTGCATTTGGCCTCCACTGGCACCAAACACACATGTGCACAGACAAGGATACAGGCAAAACACCCACATTTTTTTTTTTTAGAAAATGTAAATTAGGGCTAGAGAGATGCATGACTTCTGGTTAAAAGCACTTGCTGCTATTGCAGAGGACCTGGGTTCAGTTCTCAGAGCCAAAACAAAAACAAACAAAAAAAACCCCAAAAACAAACAACAACAACAACAAAAAACTCACAATGGCCTATAACTCTGCTTCCAGGGCTTCTGGAGCCATTTTCTGGTTCCATGAGGCAGCAAACACATGGTGCACACACATAAATGCAGGCACACACACATCTTAGAAAAATCATTATAGCCAGGCCACAATGTTGCCTAGCTGTTTGTTCTCTTGTTTGTGGTCTGTCTCTATCCTACAGTGTGATTCTAGAAGGGTAGAGGTTGTATATATGCTTTCTTGTACTTTGTGGAGTGTCCGACACAGAGTAGGCTTAGGATAAATGCTTATTACATGAACATGTGTTCTGATGATCAACCTGCACCACAAAATTGGCTGAGCAATGCCAAGAGCAGTGTTTAGAGGTCATACTGTGGAATCAAGTTTTCATAAAAGGGTCTGTGGGCACACTTGTTAAATTCGTTTCCTGGCTCCATCAGCCCTTCTGCTTCAAATAAAACTACTTCCCCACCCCTAGGTCTGTTTACATTATTTCTTTAATCTTAGTTCTTGGAAGGGGGAGGCAGGAGGATCAGTTCAAGATCATTCTTGGCTCCAGAATAAATATGAAGCTAGCCTGAGCTATATATGAGGTCCTGTTTCAATTTTCAAATAACAACAGAAAGACTTCCACATCTCCTTACGTTTTGCTGTCTTGTCCATTGATGCTGTATGTGTTCTTTTTGTTTTCCGTATAGTTATTATCAGTGTTCTAACATGCCTTATGGTATTACTTTCTTTTATTTATTAATTGTTATCAAGTATTTATTATGTGACAAGAACCACTTTAAATTAAAAATCAAAAACAGATGGCAAGCAAAGCAAAGAGTAATTCATCCTTCAATAAAGTTTCTGCTCTCTAGGGAGGATGGGTATCAGGGTAGGAACCACATTATTGGTTCCTTCCTATGGGTGTCTATTTGGCCTAAGCACTGTTTGTTTATGTTTCATATAAATCAATGTAGCCTTTACAACAAAGGCTGAAATCGCCACTAGAGAGATAAAATGATTTGTTGGAAGTCACAGCTGACAGTGGACAAAGCAGCTCTGTTCCCCATTATCTGTATTGTGTGTTTCACAAAGGAGTAGTAAACTGGAAAGAAGAGATTAGGATGTCAGGAAGACGTAGACTGAGGGACCTGATCGTATTTGAGGTAAAAGGAGTTTCCATGTCTGGTAAGCTAAAATTTGTATGTAGTGGGGACATGGGGCTTGCCTCGGTCAGTAGAAGGCATGAAGTACCGTTCACAGGGGAAGGCTAGTGGCTGGAGAAGACTGGTGAGTTAGAGGCCTCCCTTGGGGGGTTTGTGTAGAATTTCAGGTTCTCCCTCTGAGTGGCAGAAAGTCTGTAAGAGGTTAGGGAGAGGTTAGACTGGGCCAGATCAGCTGTCATTAGAGAGGAGCTTGAAGTAGTAAGGGGCGGAGACCCTTCAGTTTGGGGGGATAGGTGGGGATGCCAGGATGGACTTGTTCATTGGATCTCATTTATAAAAATCTGGAGAGTTGAATAAGACAGATGGACAACAGTTTGGGCAGCAGTAAGAGTGTCTGCAAGACTTCAGTTTAATCCCTAATACTGTGAAGAACAATTCTCTGGGGTGTTTTTATTTGTTTGTTTGTTTATTATTTATAGATCTTCAGTAGGTATCTAACTGGAACCCCAGAGCCTCGGAGAAAGCTGTTCTGAGGATATGTTGGCACTTTGTTGACATTTGTGACTGGTAGCTTGAACAGAGATGGGTAGGGGCACATGGTAGAAGGTAGAAGTGGGAAAAAGCTAAAACACATAGCTGAGGCTACCAGAGGCCAAGGAGGGCTGCAGAGGGGAACTACTTATGGCACCTGTTTCCTGAGTTTTCCAATTAAAGGATAGAGTGTACTGCATTTGTCTCTGTCTTTTCCTTCTCAGTGTAAAGGGTCTGTCTGCTGTAGTTTGTCCCAGTTGGCTTTTGACCTTGTGGGGGGCGCATGTACAATTTGGAGTGCTGGTGAGAGCTGGTATGTAGCTTTGGCCATCATGGTCAATGTCCTTTGGGGACCTCCCTCTTGTAAAACCTTTGGTCTGGAAGGATCTAGGAACTAGGGGGAATCACAAAGATCTAGCTTTTCTCTAGAATCACCCAGATACAACTGGCAAATTCAAGAGTAGACTTGGAGTACCTGTGTTTGTAGGTGATAGCTTGAGCTACCAGGAAGGAAGTGAACACAGGCTCCTCCTGCACTGCTATCTTATTTTCTCTGAGGCTGTCTCCCTATGTAACCCAGCAGACCTTGAATCCTGCCTCAGTCTCCCGGCTGCTGGGGTCATAGGCATACCACCCCCTTACCGAGCCCAGCTTACTAACGTTCTTTCTTGCAGCTGGACCAGATCTGCATTTCTTTTGATGAAGGTAAAACCACGATGAACTTCATTGAGGCAGCACTGTTGATCCAGGGTTCAGCCTGTGTCTACAGTAAAAAGGTGGGTTCCACACACTGCTGGTGTTTGTGCTTCGTGTTGAGCTCTCTCTGTAACCTGCCTACCCTTAGCTCACAACTGGAGTGTACCGTTGGCTTTTATTTTGAGACACATCCCATGCATCCCAGGCTGATCTCAAACACTACACATGTCTGAGGAAGATGGCCTTGAACTTCTGATTCCTTTGCCTCCACCTCCTGGAATGCTAGTGTGACAGTGTAAATCACCATGTCTAGTGTTTGTAGTCCTGTGGGCAGGGTCAAAGCTAGGGCTTCGTGCATGCTAGCCATGTGCTTCACCCCCTGAGCTCTATCTCCAGCCTGTTGGTTTTTGGAGTCAAGATTTTATTCGCTCTGACTGGCCTTGAGCTCGCTCTGTAGCTGAGGCTTGCCTTGAACTCTTTCCTTTTCATCTCAAGTGTTTGGATAACAGGCGTGTTCTACAATGCCCAGGTAACCGAGTTTAAAAACCAGTAGGCGGTTCTGTTGGAAGAAGTCTGCTGCATAAGCCTGAGGACCTGAGTGGATCTTCAACATCCACATAAAGAGCGGGGCATGATGGCAGGCATCTGTAACTCTAGCACAGTAGTGCGGAGACCCGAGAACCCTGAGCCCAGCCAGCCAGCCAGCCAGCCAGCAAGCCAGCCAGCTGATGAGTACTCTACTCAGGTTCAGTCAGGAAAACAAGGTGGAAGTAGTTAAGGAGGACACCTGAGGTTAGCTTCTAGCTTCCACAAACATCTGTACAATGTACATGCACCTCTGCGTGTTTGCACACATGCAAACACATACATACAACACATACTTACAAAATGGTGTGGCCAAGTTCATTTTGTATAGCACTTCTAGCATACACAGGGCCCTGATGGTGATTCCATAAAACCACAATAAGTAAAGTGGCCAGGAAGAGAGGGTCAGGGGTGCTGTGAGCGCTGCTGTCCCTCATGTGCATGATTTCAGGTACAGTGTGGATACTCTACCTTCCTCACTTCCACGTATACTTGCAGTTGTGCTGCATCATCATCTAGAACAACTCCAGTCTCATCCTGTGTGGGCCCTGTGGTTCTGTGGAGGAGACCAATAAGAAGCAAGTGAAAAGCTGGGGGCGGGGGGAAAGGGTGCACATCTTTAATCCTAGCACTTGGGAGGCAGAGGCAGGTGGATCTCTGTGAGTTTGAGGCCAGCCCTAGACTACAAAGTGAGTTTTAGGACAGCCAGGACTACACAGAGAAACCTCACAAAAACAAAAGTATTGAAAAAAGGTCTATCACATAGGCCATCATGGGTTATGTGGTGACAGGGCCATCAGACTCACAGCACCCTCCTGTGAATAGGGTAGTGTAGCTAGCAGGAGAAGCTGCAGCAAAAAACAGTGGGTACCATGTGTGAGGGTTCAGGCCTGTGGGGCATGTGCCAAGAGCTGCCTGAAACGTAGTGGGCACCCATCATGACATGGCCATGACCTGTGTCAAGGGGGCTGTGCTTGTGGATGTGTGGAATATGGGGCAGAGGCTGTCCAGGTAATTCTGATTTGATTTGATTTGACTGATTTGATTTGAGGTTATTGTTATTGTTGTATATGTGTGCTCTGTGCATGTATATGGTATGAAACCTGAGGTGGAAGTTGTGTCTTTACTTGATCTCTCCCCACTTCACTTTTTGAGACAGGGTCTGTTACTTAACCTGAATGCTGGTTCCTTGGGCTGCCTGGCTAGTGAATGTCAGGGTCCTTCTGTCTCTGCTTCCCCAGCCTTCTCCAAGATGGGGTTATAAGCAGGCACTGTCATGCTTGGCTTTTAACATGGATTCTGATGATGCAAACTCAGATTCCTCCTATTGCATGTCAGGTGCTTGTGTGTGTGGGTGTGTACACATGAGTGTCAGGTGCTTGTGTGTGTATGTGTGCACATGAGTGTCAGGTGCTTGTGTGTGTGTATGTGTGCACATGAGTGTCAGGTGCTTGTGTGTGTGTGTGTGTGTGCACGTGAGTGTCAGGTGCTTGTGTGTGTGTGTATGTGTGCACGTGAGTGTCAGCTGCTTGTGTGTGTGTGTATGTGTGCACGTGAGTGTCAGGTGCTTGTGTGTGTATGTGTGCACGTGAGTGTCAGGTGCTTGTGTGTGTGTATGTGTGCACGTGAGTGTCAGGTGCTTGTGTGTGTGTATGTGTGCACGTGAGTGTCAGGTGCTTGTGTGTGTGTATGTGTGCACGTGAGTGTCAGGTGCTTGTGTGTGTGTGTATGTGTGCACGTGAGTGTCAGGTGCTTGTGTGTGTGTGTGTGTGCACATGAGTGTCAGGTGCTTGTGTGTGTGGGTGTGTGCACATGAGTGTCAGGTGCTTGTGTGTGTGTGTGTATGTGTGCACATGAGTGTCAGGTGCTTGTGTGTGTGTATGTGTGCACATGAGTGTCAGGTGCTTGTGTGTGTGTGTATGTGTGCACGTGAGTGTCAGGTGCTTGTGTGTGTGTATGTGTGCACGTGAGTGTCAGGTGCTTGTGTGTGTGTGTATGTGTGCACGTGAGTGTCAGGTGCTTGTGTGTGTGTGTATGTGTGCACGTGAGTGTCAGGTGCTTGTGTGTGTATGTGTGCACGTGAGTGTCAGGTGCTTGTGTGTGTGTATGTGTGCACATGAGTGTCAGGTGCTTGTGTGTGTGTATGTGTGCATGTGAGTGTCAGGTGCTTGTGTGTGTGTGTATGTGTGCACGTGAGTGTCAGGTGCTTGTGTGTGTGGGTGTGTGCACGTGAGTGTCAGGTGCTTGTGTGTGTGTATATGTGTGCACGTGAGTGTCAGGTGCTTGTGTGTGTGTGTGTGTGTGTGTATATGTGTGCACGTGAGTGTCAGGTGCTTGTATGTGTGTATGTGTGCACGTGAGTGTCAGGTGCTTGTGTGTGTGGGTGTGTGCACATGAGTGCAGGCACTCTGAGAAGCCTGAGGCATCTGATTCCCGAGCTGGAGTTACGCGTGGTCATGAGTAGCTGGTGTGGGTGCTGGGAAGCAAGCCCGGTCCTCTGAAAGAGCAAGCACTGTAACTGCTGAGACATTTCTCCAGCGCCAGAGAATTATTTTATGTTTATATCTCAATGTTTTTGTGTATGTATGCACGTGCGTACACTTGTTTTAGGCAGTAGCTTGGCATGTAACCTGCTGGCCTTGAATCTAGGATTTTCTTGCCTCTGTTTTTGAGTGCTGGAGTGGCTTGTCAAGGTTTTGTTGTTGATGATTTTATTTTTGTTTTTTTCTTTTTTGAGACAGGTCTCACTTTAATCCAGAATTTATTGTATGGCATCAAACTCATAATCCTCCTGTTTCAGCCTCCATTGTGCTAAAGTTACAGGCACATACCACTACTCAGGGGAGTGAGAATTACTTAACAGTAGGAGAATGGGCTTGGCTCTAATGGAGATTTGAAGGTGACAGCCAGATTTAGTGTGTGCCAGTGTCTAAGACAGGTCCCCTGCCCTGGGGTGGGGGTACTCCAAGCAGCATTTCAGACAGCCGTCCTTTCACACCCTCACTCCTGCTCTGGTTGCAGGTGGAATACCTCTACTCGCTGGTCTACCAGGCTCTCGACTTTATCTCTGGCAAGAGGTGAGTGTTAGAAGTGAGCCAGAAGGAGGGCGTCTTCCTCTTAGCTGTGCCCTGCTTGCAGCTTGGGAGGCTCCTGAAGCCTCTCAGGATGCCCTTGGTATGTTTTCCTCTTTCAGGCGAGCCAAGCAGCTTTCTTTAGTGCAGGAAGATGGGAGCAACCGGGCTGTCAACTCAGGGACTCCCTGTGAAACAGAGGATGAGGTGAGTTGAGGCGTATGCGTGAGCTCTGCCCTGGGTGCTTGCCTGGCCTGTGCTCATGAGTATCTGCCATCTCCTGCAGTTCCTGTCACTGGATGACTTCCCCGACTCCCGGGCTAACGTGGATCTGAAAAATGACCAGGCATCCAGTGTGAGTGTCCTGGGCCTTGGGAGGTGGGGAGCAGTCTCAGTGCTGCTCTGTGTAGAGGTTAGAGCTCTCCCTCCCCACCCACAGGAACTGCTTATCATTCCCCTTCTGCCCATGGCCCTGGTGGCCCCTGATGAAGTGGAAAAGAGCAGCAACCCCTTGTACAGGTACAACACTGGCCAATGGGGAGAAGGGAGAGGCTGCCTGGGAAGGGCTCTATCGCAAGCGTGCTTTTGCCAACACAGCTGTCAGGGTGAGGTCTTGGCCAGCCGGAAGGATTTCAGGATGAACACATGTACCCCCGACCCCAGAGGTTCCTTTATGTTGGATCCAGTGGGAATGTGTCCTGTGGAGCCTGTAGACGTGCACCCCATGCCAAGGAGCCAGAAAGGTAAGGGTTTGGAGGTGGGGCTTACTGGGAGGGAAGGAGTAGAAGTCTCTCTTTTGGGAGACTACAGTTAGGTACTTTATGCCTGTCATCTCTAGTCTTAGAAGCTATCCCATGATATCTTCCTTTTCCACTGGATAAGTTGGTCAGAGCTTGTTTGTCTCCCTCATCTTTCTTTGTACTTTGATTGCCAGCCAACAAGCAACAAGGTCATAGCTCAGCTCAATATTGGGATCTGGTACCTGGTGTCCCAGGGTGGGGCCTGGGGTACTGTCTTCAGCTGACATTCCAAAGAGGTTCATTGGGTACCAGCCGAGACCTTCTAGGGACAGAGCCGACCCTGTCTGTCTGTCTCTCCCAGACGCTGAGGAGGCTGAGGACAGAGCCGACCCTGTCTGTCTCTCCCAGATGTTGAGGAGGCTGAGGACAGAGCTGACCCTGTCTGTCTGTCTCTCTCTCCCAGATGCTGAGGAGGCTGAGGAGCAGCCGATGGCAGTGTCGAGGAACGGGAGTCCTGTGTCTGTGCGCAGCATCTCCCAAGAGCCAGGTGAGAGGAGTATCAGGGAGGCTGAGCTAGGGGGACTGTGACCTGGGTGCTCTCGGTTTCCCTGGCCTGGCTGCTTCCTTGTCATTGGCTTCTGGGGAACAGGCCTAATGGTAGCAGATACTGTCTTTGTTGCCTCTCTGTGCTGGGGCTCAATCTTCAGTGAGATTTGCTTCTGGGTCTCTTCTGGGTGGATGTGAAAGGCAGTAACTAATATCTGGGCTGGGGCTGTTGCTTGGCTGGAGCACTTGCATGACCATACAAAGCCTGGGGTTTAGTCCCTGCATAAGCAAGTGAATAGGCAAATGCACAACTATTTGCCAAGAAGTAACGTAAACCAGTCAGAGCATGCCAGCATGAGGAATATAAAGCTTAGGTCAGTGTTCCAAATGCTCAAGTGTAACGCTGAGAGAGGATGGCCTGCCTGGCTCCTCTGAGAGTTGGCTATGAGCCTCCAAATGGGAGCTCCATCTGTGGCCTGGCCTCCAGCCTCTTTAGGGATAATTGGTTTCTTGGTTCCTGCCCAACCGTTTTTCTAGATGGCCCAGCGCTCAGCAGTGGAGATGAGGACGCAGAGGATGTAGCAGAGCTCCCGGAGGTTGCTCTAGAGCCTGCAGAGCCCAGGACCTCACAGCAGGTGGGACACTGTAGAGTCCAAGCTGTCAGCAGGGCAAGCCCTGTTCTGGGGCAGGGTTAACACTGCACCGGGCAGCAGTGCAGCGCTCTTGGCTCCTGTCTGCTACGCTAATTTTGTGTATGCTCTCAGAGGAGGTGTCTGTCCAGAGGCCCGGCCATCCTCCTCACGGACGCTTTAATGGCAGCTTCCATATCCCTTCCCTCTGTAAACAGAACGGTAGTCGCTCCCTGAGGATGGAGTGGCCGGCATTCAAGGCTGTGATTCCAGTGACCTGTGATGTCAGCTGAACCCCAAGTGCCATTGTATCAGGCTGGCAGCAGAGAATGGGCATTCTTGACTAACCCACGGAAGCCCTGCTTCTAATCTCCGTACCTGGAGGCTGAGGCAGGGCTGAAGTTTTAGGTCAGCTTGGTCTATTATTGAGGGCCTGTCTTGAAAACAAAAAACAACAACAAAAAAAATCTACTGGTGAGCTGGGAAGATGGCCCAGTGGTTAAAGCACTTGCTGTGTAAGAATGAGATGGAGAGCCAGAGTTTAGATCACCAGAAGCCACATGAATTTTGGGTAGGTGTGGTGGCCTGCCTGGAGTTCTGGAGGCTGACAGAGACAGGCTACCCAGAGCAAGCTGGCTAGCAAGACTGAACACGGGGGTGAGCTTTGGGTTTGATGGAGAAACTGCCTCATTGAATGTGGGGAAGACAACTGGGGATGGTTCCTAACATTCACTTCAGTTCACACGTGCACATCCACATTCAAGCAAAACAGAAAAAAGTAATGCACGTTATACACAAAAAGGAGAAATATTGCTTCTAAAACCAATCTGATGTTAGGAGGAAATATTAACATTTATTAATTGTGGACAGATGTTACAGTTTACTACTCACTCAGTTTGGATTGGTATTGGAGACAGGGTCTCGTTTTGTAACCCAGGTTAATCTTGAACTTGTGTGATCCTCTCTCTGCCTCAGTATCTCAAGTGTTGGGGCAGATATGAACCAGGCCAGGCTATCATGCTCTCTCCTTACTTGTTTATTTACTCATTTATACGGTGCTGGGCACTGTACATGCTGGGTGAGGATCCTCCTGTGGCATCACACCACCAGCAACAGTGTGTTTTAAAGGAAAGGTTTTCCTGCTGACTAGTTCTCCTTAAGATTCTGTGCGTGTGTGTGTGTGTGTAAACATACATGCATACATGCATTTGTATCTGTTGGATCCCTTAGACCTCAAACACATCTTACCATGGGACTCAATAGAGCCTCTAAATCCTCAGACACATTTCCAGGCCACTGTTGAATCAACTTTTTTTTTTTTTTTAAGATTTATTCATTTATTATATATGAGTACACTGTAGCTGTCTTCAGACACACCAGAAGAGGGCATCAGATCTCTTTACAGATGGTTGTGAGCCACCATGTGGTTGTTGGGAATTGAACTCAGGACCTCTGGAAGAGCAGTCGGGGGCTCTTAACCGCTGAGCCATCTCTCCAGCCCCCGATAAGTTCTTTTTTTTTTTTTTTTGGAGCTGGGGACAGAACCCAGGGCCTTGCGCTTGCTAGGCAAGCGCTCTACCACTGGGCTAAATCCCCAACCCCAACTTTTTTTTTTAAAGATTTATTTATTATATATAAGTACACTGTAGTTGTCTTCAGACATACCAGAAGAGGGAATCTGATATCATTACAGATGGTTGTGAGCCACCATGTGGTTGCTGGGATTTGAACTCAGGACCTCTGGAAAAGCAATCAGTGCTCTTAACCACTGAGCCATCTCTCAAGCCCTTGAATCAACCTTTTTAAAAACTTCCTTGTAAACATAATTCTATGTGGCCTGGTGAACTAGGTAGGGTTCAAACACAGCTGCTTTTAGTCCCAGTCCCTTAGGAGGCCTTACCCTTCTACTATCTTCCATTCTCAGACATTTATGTGGACCTCAGACAGGTGTAAACAAGTTCTTTTTTTTTTTTTTATCTTTATTAACTTGAGTATTTCTTATTTACATTTCGATTGTTATTCCCCTTCCCAGTTTCCGGGCCAACATCCCCCTAACCCTTCCCCCTCCCCTTCTATATGGGCTTCCCCTCCTCATCCTCCCCCCAAGCAATCACGTTTACTGGGGGTTCAGTCTTGGCAGGACCAAGGGCTTCCCCTTCCACTGGTGCTCTTACTAGGCTATTCATTGCTACCTATGCCGTTGGAGCCCAGGGTCAGTCCATGGATAGTCTTTGGGTAGTGGCTTAGTCCCTGGAAGCTCTGGTTGGTTGGCTTTGTTGTTCATATGGGGTCTTGAGCCCCTTCAAGCTCTTTCAGTCCTTTCTCTGATTCCTTCATCAACGGGGGTCCTGTTCTCAGTTCAGTGGTTTGCTGCTGGCATTCGCCTCTGTATTTGCTGTATTCTGGCTGTGTCTCTCAGGAGAGATCTACATCTGGTTCCTGTCGGCCTGCACTTCTTTGCTTCATCCATCTTATCTAATTGGGTGGCTGTATATGTATGGGCCACATGTGGGGCAGGCTCTGAATGGGTGTTCCTTCAGTCTCTGTTTTAATCTTTGCCTCTCTATTCCCTCCCAAGGGTATTCTTGTTCCCCTTTTAAAGAAGGAGTGAAGCATTTGCATTTTGGTCATCCTTCTTGAATTTCATGTGTTCTGTGCATCTAGGGTAATTCAAGCATTTGGGCTAATAGCCACTTATCAATGAGTGCATACCATGTGTGTTTTTCTGTGATTGGTAACCAAGTTCTTAATGGTTCTGGTAAAGCAGTCCAATCAATTCCCTCCATGTCTCAGGTTATGCAGCCTTTGCCTTATGGAGGAATGGGTAGTTAAATTACTCATTTTCCACCTCCACAGTCAGACCAACCCTGTCAGATTCTGTGTCCCACAGCCTCACAAGCCAGGCTGTGATGGCCTCTCTATTGCTTCCTTAAACGTCTTCCCCACTTGTAGCAGTTCACATGCTGAGGCCACTGTTGATTCCATCTCAAGCTAGATGACAGACTCTCCCTTTTTCTACTACTAAGGTCACCTAAGCAAGAGTATCTTCTGTCACTTTCTATCCTGTTCTTTTCCTCACTCCTATCCCATGGCTTCCAAGTTCTTAGATCTCAGGAAGGGCTTTCACACACGAATCTGGTTTCTACTTATTTCCCTTCAGCCTCCAAGCTCTAAGAGGTGGCAAGTCAGTTTCTTTGTCTCCTCCTCTCATTTGTCTAGTTTCCTTGCCAGAGCAGAGGTGTTGTTGCACTTCTCTTACACAAACAGTCTAGTCCTGTCTACGGGACCTGGACCCACTGCACAGCTCGCAGGAGGCTCAACCGGTTGGAGCGCCCTTTCCTGCTGCTTCAGTTGGTCTCAGCCCCTTCCAGGCAGCACAGCTTGTCTGAGGCTTCTACACAGCTAGGCTAGTCTCTGCTTCTAAACCTTCTACGTGGCTGGGCGTTGGAGAATCTTCTCTTAGCAGTCTTTACTGTGTTTAATCTTGGGAAGGTGGGGCCTAGTGAATCTGGTTGGTTTTAGACACTTCCTGAAGCTGAGGTTTCCCTAAGTGTAAGGAGCTTCCTTGCAGGACGGATTATTTCACCTCCCCTTAGAACAGCAGTTCTCAGCCTGTGGGTCACAACCACTTTTAGGGGTCACATCAGATATTTATGGTTCATAATAGCAAAATTATAGCTATGAAGTAGAAATGAAAATGACATTATGGTTGGGGTCACAGCATGATATCTGTATGAAAGGGCCGCAGCATCAGGGAGGCCAAGAACCGCCTCAGAGCCGTCTTGTTTGACTTCCCCTCACATCCTGTGTGACTCTGGGCGGACTGCTTTGTAGCACAAGTGAGCATCACTGCACAGGCTGACTGTGTGATACAAAGGATTGAGCTCAGGTCCCAGGCTTGCAGGGCAAGCACTTTGTCAGTGTTTCCCAGCCCCTCCCCAAGGTTTTACTTTTTAGTCTTTGAGTCAGGCCCTAAAAGGCCCTTGAACCATGTATTTGAGGTAAGCCTAAGCTCTTTTGGGATCTGGAGAGCCAGGCACAGAAGTCAGAAGAGGAGAACTTGATTGTTTCTTGCAGACTGCCATCTTGCCAAGGAGATACATGCTTCGGGAACGGCAAGGGGCCCCGGAACCTGCCTCCCAGCCGCAGGTGAGAGATGCTAGGTCCCTGGACCCTTCCAGAGAGGGTGTGTACAAGGCATCATCTGCCCTGTCTTTGCCCTCTTATCCTTTAGACCCTTGGCACTTCTGAAGTTCTCCCTGTGCCACTCTGGGCCTCTGATCCTGGGCTGTTACCACTTATGTCAGTTCTGGTAGGGAGGCCCCTCACTTTCCCCTCTGTTTTCTGCTCAGGAGACCCCAGACCCCTGGCAAAGCCTGGACCCTTTTGACTCCTTGGACTCTAAGCTCTTCCAGAAAGGTAAGTAGGATTGGTGGCACCTGATTGTGCTGCCCTGCCCTGCCCTCCCCTGCCTGGGGCTCCTGAGGTAATGAGGTAATGGACTGGAGGTGGGTTCTGTATCCATTTCCCGTGGCTACTCTTGAGGCAGTCCCTCTCTGCTGCCAGGTAAACCCTATTCTGTGCCACCCGGTGTGGAGGAGGCTCCAGGACAGAAGCGCAAAAGGAAGGGTGCCACCAAGTTGCAGGACTTCCACCAGTGGTACCTGGATGCCTGTGAGTGACTGTGGGCTAAGGTGACACACCCTTTTTCCTGGGTGTTTGAGCAGACCCATGTGGAACACTAAGGTTTTGGCCTTGCACTTGCTACTGCTCTCTCACAGATGCTGAACACCCTGACGGCAGGAGGGCTCGGCGTAAGGGCCCAAGCTTTGCAGGTGAGGCTAGGGTCCTATGCGCTTGTTCAGAGAATAGTCTTCATCTACCTTCCCCGTGCGTGGACTAGTGGGAGCTTGGGCTGGATGGGGAATCCCCTCATAAGGTCTTTGTCTGCAGACATGGAAGTCCTGTATTGGAAACACGTAAAAGAACAGCTCGAGACCCTTCAGAAGCTGCGGAGACGTAAGGCAAGCACCATAGGACTGAGGTTTGAAACCCCACAGGTCTGAGGCATGGAATATATGAGTTTCCTGACAGATGTTCTCTGGACAGATGACCGAGAGATGGCTACCTGGGGCCAAGCAGGACCTGTGGCCTGCAGAGGAGGAACGCTTGGAAGAGCCCCTAGAAGACCTAGGGGTAGCAGGTAGGTGCCATTGCTGGAGTGTGTGTGGTCAGGGTCCAGTGTTGGTACTCAGCACCGACTGCTGGCTGTCACTTCTCCCGTGTCTCAGCAGATGACTTTCTAGAGGCCGAAGAGTACGTAGAAGAGTCTGAGGGGGTGATGCCTAGGGAAGCTGCTGGCCTAGGTAGGTGTGGAAGGGGAGCTGCAGGAGGGGAGAGCGTGCGGCCCCGTAGCTGCCGCAGCTCATGGTTGGACCTTTCTAGATGCAGAGGCCATACCAGAGTCCCTGAAATACGAGGAGCTGGTCCGAAGGAATGTGGTAGGCTTGGGTCACAAAGGGGGGACAGCAGGGTGTCCTGGGAAGGAATGTGGTAGGCTTGGGTCACAAAGGGGGGACAGCGGGGACATCCTGGGCCCATACGTGCAAAGGAGAACCCCCTGGTCTTTCTGTAGGAACTCTTCATTGCCACCTCCCAGAAGTTTATTCAGGAGACGGAGCTGAGCCAGCGCATCAGGGACTGGGAAGATACCATCCAGCCCCTGCTCCAGGAGCAGGTGAGCTGTGCTATTGGGAACTATGGGTTGGGGATTTAGCTTAGTGGTAGAGTGCTTGCCTAGCAAGCACAAGGCCCTGGGTTCGGTCCTCAGCTCCGGAAAAAAAAAAAAAAAAAAAATGAAAAAGGGAACTACGGCCTCCTACCAGCAGCCTGGGGTTGTCCAGAACTGTGTCTCCACTCGAAGCTAACATGTCCTTCTTCTACTCAGGAGCAGCATGTGCCCTTTGATATCCACACCTACGGGGACCAGTTGGTTTCACGGTTCCCCCAGCTCAATGAATGGTGCCCCTTTGCAGAGCTTGTGGCTGGGCAGCCTGCTTTTGAGGTGTGCCGCTCCATGCTGGCTTCCTTGCAACTGGTAAGTGGCCTGGGACCCAAGGGGTGGGGCGACACCCCTGGACTGTGCTGATCCCTTGTTTCCACAGGCCAATGACTATACGGTGGAGATCACCCAGCAGCCAGGCCTGGAGGCAGCTGTAGACACGATGTCTCTGAGACTGCTCACACATCAGCGAGCCCACATGCGCTTCCAGACCTATGCTGCCCCATCTATGGCCCAGCCTTGAGTGGACAGTGTTTAAGCAGGGGTAGAAGGTAGTATATACCTGGAAGTCTTTGCCCGTTATGTGCTATAGGGCCATTCACTCCAGTGCTGCCTCCTGGCTGGCCTAGCCTAATAAAGCGTTGCTACCCCACCTGTTCACTCAACAAACCATTTAAATGGGCTGCTGGTACAGAGCATACACACAGATTAAGTACATCCATTTAATGACAGGGCCTAGGCAGTACACAGTTCAGGGCAGTATGCTATGGAAGGCAGCTATGTGCCGGCGTACACTCTCTACGATCTGCTCTGCTGACCTGCTACGACCATAGTAATCAGTGAAGAGACCATCTGGGTTGAGCAAGTAGATGGCAATGGAATGGTCCACAATATAGTCCTGGTCCTCGTCCTTGGGACCAGCGCTGTAGTATACACGGTAGTTGCGACTAGCATGGGCCACTTGTTCTGTAGAACCAGTCAGACCCAGCAGCCTTGGGTGGAATTCTTGCACATATCGGGCCATGGCTGCCACGTCATCTCGTTCTGGGTCCACAGTGACGAAGACAGGCTGCACCAGGGGCAGCTCAGGCTCTGCCTCGAGCTTCTGCACTACCTGCACCAGCTTTTCCAGCTCATCGGGGCAAATATCAGGGCAGTGAGTAAAACCAAAGTACATCAGCACCCACTGGCCTCGGAAGTCGGCTTTGCATCGAGGCTGGCCTTTGTGGTCCAGTAGGCTGAAGTCACCCTGGCCCACAGCAGCCTGGCGCAGGGCCTCTGTCCGCTGTTGTTGGCGCCACTGTTCCTTCTCAGCTCTAGCGGCCAGCCAGGCCCAGCCTAGCCCAGCCCCAAACAGGGCAGTGATCAACAGTCTAGTCCTTAGCCCAGGGCCTTGGTGTTGGCCTTGGCCTTGCCCCGACCAATGCCGGGAATTTATGTGCAGAGTTTCACCCCTTGAGATCCTGAGAAGGGGTTTGAACTGAGAGAGCTTGGGCCAAGCTTTGGGCCCTAGAGCCAGTAGCATCATGGACCTGAAGCTCCTGAAAAAAGAACAGAGGTGGCAGAAGTCAGAAAAGAACGGACAAGGTGCCTAGGCCTCCACTGCTGGAGAAACATCTCCACATTCAACCAGGTTAGAGAGCTCCCTGCACTGGCTCGCCTGAACTCAGAACTGCCCTGCCTTCAGCTGCACTTCAGGCAGCACCAAATATCCATAGCTGGTTTGCTCTAACTTAGTTCTTTAACCAGGGACTCTCAGCCTCATTACCCACCCTATGGAGAACCCACACAACTGCCAGACTTCCCTGTGGGTGCCTGGAAGCACGGAGAGTATGAGTGCATGTCTCTATTTACAATAAATTGATTTTTTTAAAAAGGGAGCATGTTGATACTCTGGCTTACCACCTTTAAGAGAGAATCCTTTCTAGCTTCAGGGTAATCTGGGGTTCAGTGGAAAACATGTGCCACCAATGTAAGAGCTCAGCCCAGTGTGCCTAGAACTGGTCCTACCTTCACCTTCCGGGCAGAGTCCTCTGCACTTAACCTGGCTGCCATACCCTACACCTCTGCAGTCCGGCAGCCCATGCCTTCTCCCTTTGTGTTTTTCTGGCCCCTGGGGTTTTGTCAAGGGGAGGGTGTTCCAACTAGCATTTAGAGCCACTGGCATCCAGCCTACTAGGCTCCCCCAGTATGTTGTCCCGTGGCTTGAACTCAGCTCTTTTGAGCACCATCGACCGTGAGCTGGGACCACTCTGAGAATTTGGGATTGGTAAATATTCACAATACATCTATTTTCTGGGCCTCAGAAGGTGGTAAGCTAGATGAAGCTACGGGTCACATGTTAGCAGTGTCCTCACCAGTCCCATCCCTTGTTGGAGAACTCACTGGCAGCGATGGGTTGGAGATTTAGGGCTATGGGGTGGTCGGTGGGAGGACAAGCTCAGCGAAGGGTGAAGGGGCCTTGAAGGGTGCTCGATCTGACAGCACGAGAGCCCCCAGAAGAGTGCGGCGCTGCTGACTGCTGAGCGCGGGGCCGTCCAGGTGCACGCGGAGCCAGGGTGTCCCTGCACGGGCGACGGAGGCGGTTACCTAGGTCACAGCGGACGTCCGGAAGGGTTGTTAAGGGTTCCAGACAGCGCTTACCGCGGGACAACCATTGGCCCACGTCGACCAGTAGTTCGGCACCCACTCCCGGTCTGATCGGCTGCCCTGCTCGGCTGCGTCCGGCTCCGAGCTCGTGCAGTACACAGGCCAGCGGCAGCGCTCGGACGCACTCCACAATGCCTAAGAGAGAGGATGGACACTGAGGAACTACGGGAGGACGCACGAGCCCGGATCAGGAAAGACACGGAGAGGAAGTGGGTGGGACCTGGTGCCGGAGATATCCGGTCTCACCGTCTGCCGGTGAGAGCAGCTCTTCTTGCTTTCGGGCGTGAGGCAGCAACTGCCGGCGTTGCGTGGGGCTTCCGGAGCACAATGCTCTAGCTAGGCCGGGGTCTACGCCCTGCGCCGAAAGCATCAGCTGGAAGCGGTGCAGCGCAGAGCCATCATCCAACGCCGCGGCCACTCGGGCGGCACCCTGGTCTTGGG
This sequence comes from Rattus norvegicus, assembly GCF_021556685.1. Lineage (NCBI taxonomy): Eukaryota > Metazoa > Chordata > Mammalia > Rodentia > Muridae > Rattus > Rattus norvegicus. The sequence continues at coordinate 130,013,751 of NC_141540.1, forward strand.
TTTCCGCCTGTCCGCTAAGCCAAAGAATGGCGCCTCCTGCTGGCGGGAGGGTGGAGCGCAGAAGCTGCAGGGATTGAGAGCTCCTGGCAAAAGGACTAGACTGGTAGTCTTAACCCCAGCCCTCTCACCTAGCCTAATGACCAGGTCCCGCAGATCCGGCGGCCCCGCACCATCCAGGCAAAGCAACGCTTCTTCCACTTCCAGGGTATGACCCACGTTGCGGCCCAGAGGGTTATCCATGGCGGTCAGGGCTGCAGCAACCTGCAGCCCCAGACCCATTCCCACTCTAACCTGGGGAAACACTACTCAATATCCAGCCGGCATTATCAAATCCCATACCTGCTGCCCCTGGGTTAGGATGTCAGTAAAGGCTTAGGACAGAAATCAGAAACCAACACTGCCAGGCCTCAGAGGGGATGGGAGGGGGGGGGGTCTTGTCGGTCGCCCTAAGTGGAGGGGCTCTGTTGAGGATTTCCCCAGGTCCACAGTCAGGACAGCTTTGATTGGATAGGGTAGGAGAACTGGAAAGAGGGATTGCGGCTTGGTTCTACCAGGACTGTTGAGTGGGCAGAGGTAGGGATACGACGGAATGTGAAGTTTATGTTCCTTCATAGAAAGGCCACTGTGGCCTAGAACGGCTCACCAACATCTTTGCCAGTTCTCGGGCCTTCTCCTGGTCTGGGAAGACTGCAGCCCCCCCAAACTTAACATCTACCACCAGAGTGGACAGTCCCTCCACGGCTTTCTTACTGAGGATTGACGCTGTGGAGAACAGAAACGTCATCCCAGGGTATAGTTGGGGACAGGAAGGGTTTCTCTGAGAAAAGCGGGTTGTATGTCAGCCAGGGCACCCCATTTCAGGTCACCTGTAATGAGCGGTACACTGTCCACAGTAGCTGTCACATCTCGTGCAGCATACAGGATTCCATCAGCAGGAACTAGCTTTTCACTCTGGCCAACAATGCAGCAGCCGACTTCCTCAAGTATCTGCAGCATCTGCAGTGCAGACACCTTCATTGACTTCTGAGGAAGGACCCGGTCACTGGCCCTGACCACTGACCCGGCAAAAGTTCAAAACACGGCCAGTGAGAGTCTGATTCTGTTGACTAACCTGCCAAGGATCCTGATTAGTTATGACACATTAATGTGTAGCAGCTAATCGGTGTTTCCTACCTGTTCCCCACTACCGGCCCTGATCAAAGTCTGCTTGATGACTCCAGGCCTGTTTACAACCAATGACCTTTAGAATAGTCAATGACCTCTCTCATTAGTGACCCAGATTACCTGTCTGCTGATCATGCTGTGATTCTGCCCAGTGACTCCCTCAACCCAGATCATTGATCAATTAGTGGCCCACCTGTACCTGTTCTGGGCTCTGGGTGACGCTGAACCCAGGAATAGATTCCAGTTTATCCAGCGTGCCCCCTGTGTGTCCCAAACTGCGTCCGCTGATCATTGGTACCTGGTGGAAGAGGGATGCTGACCTGCCCTGCACAGCCCCCTAGTCACCATTTTATCGCTCCTCTAGTGAGAACAGATGAAATTGCTTTAAAAAAAAAAAAACAGTTACAATATTTTAAAGTCTTTTAAGCAGTTAATGTGGGTGCCCAATTGGTGGAAAGGAAACTAAACTACATGATGGGAGCAGTTTGTCAGTAGGGCAAGAACTGGGACTCACTCATCTGGGACCCAAATCTGAGGGACAGGAAGAGAAAGGCCCTGTTCTTCCTTTTTGGGTCCTGTTAGCTCTTAGAAGGTTCTGTTGGATACGGAGGCAGCTCTATTCCATGGTGGAACTTGTGTCTCGGGGGATAGAACAGCCCTGGGTTTTGTCTTTGAGCCAGGCTTGAGGTAGGAGGTGCTTGTGAGTGGATCAGAGATCTGCAGAGGAGACGGTCACTAACCTTGCAGCCACATGCAGCCAGGGCAGGTGCCAGAACCAGGCTAACCTTATCGCCCACACCTCCTGTGGAGTGTTTGTCCACAAGCTGCTGGTGCCAGGCCTTGGGCCACTCCAGTTGCTGCCCAGACTCTGCGAGGGCCTGAGTCAACACAGATGTCTCCTCTAGGTCCATGCCCTGCAGCCGAATGGCCATCAGCATGGCCCCTAAGTATGGATATAATGAGGTGTGCACAAGGCATGAGTTTTCTGGGGCTGTGATGATGGTGGTGGGGTACTGTGGTTCCTGGAGGTGCACATGGGGCAGTTGGGGGTCCGGGTCTAGTTAGGGCTTCCCACACACCGATTTGTGTGTCCTGTGCTCTTCCGTCCATCAACGCGTGCACGAAGTTTCTGATATCTGCTTCGCTCAGATGCCCTCCATTTCGCTTGAGGCGGATCAGCTCTGGCAGCTGCCTGTGCTCCCCACTCCCTCCCCCCGAGTCGGCACCAGCTGTCTCTAGGGCCAAGGGAGGTGGTGTCCCTGGAGCTGCCATTGCTGCAGCCTATAAGGGATATTGACACACGCCTGGAACATCCCCCCACCACCACCCATGTCCTTGAAGCTATGGTCATCTGTCCAGACCTTGCTCTTACAGATGTCTCTGGCGCCCAGAGGCTCATGTTTTTCTCAACACCCAGCACTGCCCCATCCCCACCCACCTCTGGCTTCCATTTCTCGACCTCACAACTTGATCCCCATCTAGAACCTATTCAGTTCAGGGGCCTTTTACCAGTTTTCTGGATCTGGCTCCGTTCCGGCCTGGTAGCCCTCAGCCCGGCGTGGAGTTAGGTGCAGACAGTTCAGACTGGGACTACCGTTAGGGACAGCGGACAAATAGGGCTGTCCCAGTAGGCGGCACTTGTCAAGGTAAGGCCAATCACCATTTAAGCTGCTCCCTACCTGCTCTCTTGTGGCGAATTGACGTTGCCAGGACCTTAAGGGTCGGGTTACAGCGGTCTAGACCAGAGTTCGCTCTGCCCAGTTCCCTATGAGTATCCATGGGCCCCGGGCACTACTTGTCCTGTCCGACTGATCTCTAGGTTCAGATACCACTGAGACTATTGATGCTCGAACTCACCTCTCCTGCCCCAGCCCCTCCTTGCCCGCTTCGGGGAGAGAAAAGAGAGACACACACAGCACTGACTTTGAAAGCTTTAAATAAACAACCGAGGGCCCGTGCATGCGTGCTTGCTGGCGTCAGTCGTCCACGTGGTACCGTATCATGGGGGCCAGGTAGTCTGAATGCCTGATCCCGAAGGTCCAGCCAGGAGGAGGCTTCCGGTGCTGCGGGTCCGGGAGACGCCGCTTACCTTACCGAGCCAGCTGTTCGGCTTCATACAGGGATACCAGTTCCCCAGGGACTTTGACCCATGCCTTAGACCTCAGACCCTCATCCCCTGCCCCTTAACCCTCGACTCCAGACCACCTTGTCCACGGCGTAGGATGCGGGTCCTGGATCTTTGGGGCTCTTTGGTGGCAAAGTCCGCCCCAGCATCGTGAACTGCGGGGCTCGAGTCTTGTAGATCCCTGGGTTCACAACGTGGTAGGCACAAGGGCCTGGGGTCTAGGATAATAGGATGGGTCCTGGTGAACAGCTTTTGTTTTTTTCTTTTTTCCCCCCCTCAAGCTAAAAATCTCACAGGCTGGCTCTGAACTCACAATCCTCCTGCCTCAGTTTCCTGAGTGGTGAGGTATCTGGAGTTCTGCACCACCCCCAATTTCACTGACCCTCTTGATTACTAGAGGCTGCATTTGCAGCCGGCAGCCCCTTCCCCACCTTGCTGAGGTCCTCGAAGCAGCTGCCCACAGCGCTGCGGCCGTAGATGGAGTAAGTTGGAGCTGAGACTTTGCCTATGACACGTGAGCCCAAGAGCGAAGGCACGGTATAGGACCCAGGGCCTAAGGAGAAGCCATCAAGAGGGTACATTGGTCCAATCTCCTTGCCTTTATCGCAGACTGCGGGTTGGGGTATGGGAAGGTCCCTAGTGCTGGATCCAACCCTTCAGGCCTCACCTGGGGTTTGTTGCTTTGAGACGATGCCCCAGTTTCGGGAAGCGATGGTATGCCGAGGGGCGCTGGGATACGTCACATTTCCCGCGCGTTCTGGGAAGTACCTGCCTATAGGATGGACCAAGAGTGTGAGCCAGGAACAATGACTTTATGAAATTCATAGACAAATGGATGGAACTGGAAAATATCATCCTGAGTGAGGTAACCCAATCACAGAAAAACACACATGGTATGCACTCATTGATAAGTGGCTATTAGCCCAAATGCTTGAATTACCCTAGATGCACAGAACACATGAAACTCAAGAAGGATGACCAAAATTCGAATGCTTCATTCCTTCTCTAAAAGGGGAACAAGAATACCCTTGGCAGGGAAGAGAGAGGCAAAGATTAAAACAGTGACTGAAGGAACACCCATTCAGAGCCTGCCCCACATGTGGCCCATACATATACAGCCACCCAATTAGACAAGATGGATGAAGCAAAGAAGTGCAGACCGACAGGAACCGGATGTAGATCTCTCCTGAGAGACACAGCCAGAATACAGCAAATACAGAGGCGAATGCCAGCAGCAAACCACTGAACTGAGAATAGGACCCCCGCTGAAGGAATCAGAGAAAGAACTGGAAGAGCTTGAAGGGTCTCGAGACCCCATATGTACAACAATGCCAACCAACCAGAGCTTCCAGGGACTAAGCCACTACCCAAAGACTATACATGGACTGACCCTGGACTCTGACCTCATAGGTAGCAATGAATATCCTAGTAAGAGCACCAGTGGAAGGGGAAGCCCTGGGTCCTGCTAAGACTGAACACCCAGTGAACTAGACTGTTGGGGGGAGGGCGGCAATGGGGGGAGGATGGGGAGGGGAACACCCATAAGGAAGGGGAGGGGGAGGGATTAGGGGGATGTTGGCCCGGAAACCGGGAAGGGGAATAACAATCGAAATGTAAATAAGAAATACTCAAGTTAATAAAGATGGGGGGGGGGGAGAGTAGGTCATTCAATTAAAAAAAAAAGCGTGGGCCAGAACTGGGGTGGGGTGAGGTACGGCAAGCCTAGCCTGGGGTCTTGGCACTCTGGAGAAATGGGAGCCACGGTGAGGTTCCGGTTTGGGGTTACGGGTAGGAGGTTCCCGGGATTCTGGGTTTGGGAGGAAAATTTCCCAGTGGGCGTTCTTGGTGGCAGTTCCAGGTTAGGGAGACCCGGGCCCCAGGGTGCTGACCCGGTCCCGGAGTGAGGACAGGCGTTATGTGGCTTAGGCGACCATAGATGGAGAAGGCCGGGGAGACAACGCTGCCGCGCGCAGTCATGCCGGCAGGCACCAGGTAACTCGGTCCCGGTCCGCAGGTTGCATGCCGCAAGGGTAGACGCGAGCCGAAGGAGAAGGCGGGGGCTCGCGGCCGAGATGGGTCGTGCAGTTTGTAACCTGCGGGAGCATTCCTGTGTCACCTCCCGCAGTGCCCAGAGGCTGCCAGCTCCGTTCCCTCTCCCATTTCACCAAGGCAGACCCAGCACAGAACCTCTTATCTTTTGGCCTCCCTTTTTTGCTTCGGCACAGCTCTCCTGTTCCTGGACGCCAGGCACCAGTGTAGACCGCCCACAGTCCCACCTTCCCTGTTTCCTCCCCTGCATCCGCCCTTGCTACCGGTGTTTGGTGGCAGCTTGTATTTTGGCCCCGGGCCTCGGTAGAGCGCCGCGATGGGGACGCGGGGCCGATGTGGCCGCCAAGTGCCGACCCAGACTTCTGAGCCCATAGCGCAGGTGGGGGCGCTTATGGCTGGCAGCACCTGCGGACAGAATTCGTAGGAGACACACTTCCCCAGCTCCACTCAGGACCAGCACGACCGAGGGCAAAGCTAACACGTATCCCAGGGCACTGGGAAACAAACAATAGTTTCCCGGGATAGGAGGCGGGTGCACTGGGGCAAGAGTGAGCTTCAAAGCCATCTCTGGCTTTCTATCCCAGGCGCTTCGGTACCAGTGTTTAAGTCCACGTTTGAACCCAGACCGTGGAAAGGGAACGGCCTGGAGTTTCTGGGTGGAAGAGGGGTTTTAGAGATGTTGGGAAAGGACATCCCGGGGTGGGGGGCCCTTATAGGGACACAGGATGCTCTGAGGGAAGGCCTGGAGACACACTGACCTGCTGTGGTGGTTACCCTCTTGGGGAAGCAAAGCTGGGGAGCTTGACAACCCTCTTGTCAAACTCTCATACCCCATTATGTCCCGTCTGGCTTCCTGGCAACCAGACCAAGTGCTTGGCCCCACCCTTGCGGGCCTTCAATAATATCTCCTGAGGAGCTCTGGGACACTCTCCTGTTACTGCGGAGACTGCGTGCTGGATGGCCATTAGGCTGGGTCACAGACCATTCCAGAATGAGATAAATCTGCAGACAGAAAGGCTTTAAGAAGAATGAAATGATAGAGAAAGCTCTAATATGTATCAATGTAAGCCCATGTAACATTTGCAAAATTAATGTTTGGGCCAGAAAAGAATACAAATTGATTAGAGAGACTACTGTGTAAGACTTGACCACACTCCAAAACAAATTCTCGAACAAACTTTCTTAAAAATTAATAAAAAAAAAAAAAACCTTTGGGACCAAGACTCAAATCTTGAGTCATGAATGATACAAAGTACTTCAGAGGAAAACTGCCTAGGGTGCATCTGGAGTAGAGAAAAGCCCTAAGATAACCTCAGTGTTAGTGAAAATGTTAAGGACATTTAGAATTCATTTTGCAAGCAGAGGAAAAAAAATAACAGCAAAAGAACAAAAGAATATAAGAAGAAAGAAAAAAAGAAAGAAGAGTAAGCAGAGTAAGCAGGTAGTTCCAGCACTCAGAGCTGGGGCAGGAGGATCTCAAGTTCAAGACCAGCCTGAAAGACACAGTGTGATCCTGACTCAATAAATAAAAAGAAATGCAACAAAAAGATACAAAATAGCAGAACTGAGAAATATCTGTTTGCAAAAGCATGGCCTTTCAGTGGGCTTGATAAGGGAGAAGGCAATAGCCAACAAAATATTTCATACCGGGGCTGGGGATTTAGGTCAGTGGTAGAGCGCTTGCCTAGCAAGCACAAGGCCCTGGGTTCGGTCCCCAGCTCCGAAAAAAAGAAAAAGAAATTTCATACCAAGCCAGGTGTGGCAGTGCACACCTGGTAGGATCCTTGTTCTCAGAGGCAGGTTGGCTGTGAGTTCAAGGCCAGCCTAGTCTACATAATGAGTCTTTAGGGTCTTGTATGTATAGTCTGCAAACAAGGCTACTTTGTTTTCTATTCCTACCTGTGGCCAGTCTTATTTTCTTTTGTTTTATTGTTGTAGCTAAGGCTTCAGGAAAAATGCTGAGTAAAAATGCCTTGTTCCTAGTTTTAGTAAAAATGCTCTTAAGTGTTTTTCTCTTTAGCGTGATGCTGACTATAGGTTTGGCATACCTAGTGTTTATTGTATTAAAATATGTTCCTTCTGTCCCGTTTTCTTCAAGAATTTGATCATAATTGAATTTTGTTGAAGCCTTTTTGGGAATCTATTAAGATGGCCATGTGAGATGGGGAGGGGAACACCCATAGAGAAGGGGAAGGGGAGGGGTTAGGGGGATGTTGGCCCGGAAACCAGGAAAGGGAATAACAATCGAAATGTAAGTAAGAAATACCCAAGTTAATAAAGATGAAAAAAAAAAAAAAGATGGCCATGTGATTTCTGTCTTTGAGGTCATTAAGGCTTGGATTACATTAATTTACATATGTTGAACCATCTTAGAATCTCTGGAAGGAACTAAAGTCTATTTTTTGTTTTGTTTTTTTTTAAGAGACAGGAGTTTCTATGTGTAGCCCTGGCTATCCTGGAACTTGCTCTGTAGACCAGGCTAGCCACCTTCAGAGATCCACCTTCTGCCCCCAAGTACTGGGATTAAACTGGCCTGTCCTTTCTCTCTTTTAGTTTGGCTAGGGGTTTATTGATATTGTTTTTGATATTGACGTTGCTGACTGTTTTGTTGATTTTTTGTGCTGTTTTTAACTTTCTTTTAAAAAGATACTACTTGTACGAATGCTTTGCCTAAGAGTAGCTCTGTGCCCCATCTGCATGCAGCACCTGAGGAGGCCAGGACAGAGTGATGGGTGCTCTGGGACTTGAGTCAACAGATGGTATGTGTGTGTGCTGGGAATTGAACCGGGTCCTCTGCAAGCCTGTGCTCCTAACTGCTGAGCCATCTCTCCAGCTTCTCTTTAAAACTCCCATCTCATTAACTTTTGTTGTGACAGATCTAAATTTCTTCCTGTTTCCTTTTTTCTTTTTTTCTTCCTATTTCCTTTCTCTCTCTCTCTCTCTCTCTCTCTCTCTCTCTCTCTCTCTCTCTCTCTCTCAACAGAGTCTTACTATAAAGCCCTGGCTATCCTGGAACTCACTCTGTAGACCAGACTAGCCAAAACTTCACATAGATCCCCCTGACTCTCAATCCTAAGTGCTGGGATTAAAGGTGTGCACTGTCACACTTGACAGAGGTTAAGATTTTCTAAGTTTTAAAATTAATCTAGAGATGGGATTATCAATGTCACGTGATGTTTCGATTATAGATAACTTAAGAAATTTCACTAATGGAGAAGTTTGATATGGGATGGACTTTGGTGAGTCTGCATAGTTTATGTGTCTTCTTTAGTGTTCAGCTCTACATCTGAAATTATGTATGTGCTGTGCTGTGCCCCTCTCTGTAGAAACCAACCTTAACTATGCAAGCAGATGTCCCCTCTTATGGAGATGGAGAGGGTAGTATTTAGTGAGCCCAGGGAAAGAGGGCTCCTGGGGGGTTGCTAATGTTAATCAGATCTTCCTGGGCCCCCCTTTCCCAATTTTTGTTGTTTTCTTTGATATTTGTGCTGCCCGTGCCATTAAAGCCAACACAGACTGGTTGTGTGACTCACAATTTGTAACCTTTCTAGCCGTGCTCCCTTTAAAAACTTGGTCTGGTAAATGATGGGTGCTAGTGGTTGTCTGTTTGTGGGAGCTGGTGGCACCCCAAGAGAATCGCCCAAGACCAGTGTTTCTCAACCTGTGGGTCGCGACCCACACACATCAGCTATCCCGAATATCAGATATTTCCATTATGATTCATAATCAGCAAAATTACAGTTATGAAGTAGCAATGGTTTTATGGTTGGGGTCACTATGACATGAACTGTATTAAAGGGTCTCTGCATTAGGAAGGCTGAGAACCTCTGCTCTAGACACAATGAAGTTTTGTCCTCTGTCTGACCCTGGCCAAGGTGGGTGCTTTCTTTTTGACAGTACCAAGCATACCCAACCCATCTCCTGAGCCCCTGTCCCCAGGGTGACCCTCCTTCCTTGTGGGTTTGTACTGATTCCTGCAATCATGTCCCCCTCTGTGGCTCCCCTGTGACCCTCCTCACTCTAACTGCCCTGGATTTTCAGGAGCTAACAAGGCACTCACCAGCCCATAAAGGACTCCAGGGGAAGTGCCCACTATATCTACAGCTGGGCCTGCGTCTCCAAACATAACTACAAGAGCAGACAGAGCCCGAGACTGGGGCAGAGGATAAAGACATGGAAGTCCTCTGCAGTTGAAGTCCACCTTAAGGTGTGGGGCTCACCCCATCCTCTTACTGTCACTTAATAGCACTGTGGGAGCTGGGATGGGCCAGGCCACATGAGATACTTGAGGCTCAGCAGAGCCCAGGCGAGGTGCCAGGGACACTCTTGGCACCTCTTTGATGGCTGAGTCAAAGGAGTCCTTGGGTCCATTGTTTCAGAGGAAGTCTACTTCTCGTTGGGAGGGTTACCTTTATTCTGGGGGACCCCGGTCTCTTTTAGGAGTCTGGGTCCTACCTGGTAAATATGTTAAGACTCACTCCTGATGTAGATTTCCGGGGTGAGCGGGTAGAGAAGGTCCCTTCCTAAAACAAAGAAAGAAACAAAGCGAGTACCTATGCCTAATGGAGTGTCCACGTGCCTGCCTGGGAGAAGCGAGCGGGGCGAGGAGGTGGGACAGTGTGAGGTTTGGTTCACACAGGAAAGGCAGAGGAGTGGGAGGATACTTTAGAACTGGCCTGAAAACACTTGAGCCAAGAAAGGGTCTCTGAAGGGTCTGGGTGCATGTTGGCGAGTGACGACAGGAGAGGCAGGCTGGGCGCTGAGCTTTTCAGAGGCGCACCGGGGTGGCACATGAGCCGGCCAAGAGGGTGAAAGGAGGCCGGAGGGCTCCAGCGTTAGGTGTTAGGTTAGGGATAGCGTAAGACTGGTCACAGGGAGAAAGGGGGAGTACAGTGTTTAGGTTTCCTTCAGTCTTCCTCACTTTTATTTTACCCTCTTGACTTTTTCTTGGAGCAATGCTTGGTAGCTGGTGGGCGAGGGAGGATGAGAACCGTACTTGTCTCAACCACACCCAGATGGCCACTCACATGACCCTCAACCCGGGCTCTCGTGTTCGCCTTGAAAGCCCACCAGAATAACCACCCCCACCCCCGTCCCGGTGGCGATGGTGGAATTGGCCTCTCTGGTTTCTGGTAACTTCATCAGGACTGCATCATGTTGCTAAGATTCAAGATAACATCTCCCTGTGTGGTAACCCTTCCTTGCCAGCATCTCTGTATAGCCTATAGGGTGTAGAGTGAACTTAGGGGTATGGGGTCTTTAGGGCAGAAGATAATGGGGTGATGTTGGTAGAGTGTACACGAACAGTGCCATTTGTCCTAGTACCCTGAGCAAAGAGGAAGGGTCGGGGCTGGGATGGGGGCGGACCACAGGGCAGGCTGCTGCAAACCCCAGGCTCTCGATATGCCCAACTGCAGGCCTGAGTGCAGGCAGGATCCCTCAAGGGCCTGGAGAATCAGTCCACCTTAACAGGGCTGTCCTAGGTGAACTGCTTGCAATGTCATCTGTACCCCAGCAGCCCTGGCTGGGTGTGGGGCATGTCTAGTTGCCTGGCAGATCAGGCTCTTCACAGGCAGATCCGCAGTCCTCGCCATGCTTCAGGGGGCTCCAGAGGCTGGAGGGCCCCTCTGGGGCTGGGATGATGAAGGAGATGATGACTGGGATGCAGCTGTACTCACCTGGCTGCTACTAGCAGTGGTGGCCACCTTAGCACTGGCTTGGCACTGGTTTGGCTCCAGGGAGGACCAGGAGACACAAGGGTCCCCATCCAGGGCTCCAGGTACACAACCTGCTCAGGCAGGAGGAGTCAAGCAGGCCCTGCACCCAACATCCAAGGACAGTGATGCCAGTGAAGGACAGCAGAAACCAGAGGTTCCCGGAGGTGGCCAGGGGAGATCTGCTACAGCTGGGACCCAGGGCCCAGAGCCCTCAATAGACAGAAGTGTGGCTTCAGATGACCAGCTTCTTCATAGGACACCTGGAGAGGTGGCCAGCAGAGGGACCATTCCAGCATCCCTGGGAAAGAAAAGAAAGGAGCCAGCCAGGCCAGAACTCCCCTCCCTGGGCTACCACAGAGCAAAGGATATCCCTGTTCCCATCATGATCCACTTTACCCCTCGAAGTCTTGACAGCAAAACAGAGATGCAGCTGGGGGCAACTGGAACCTATGGTACAGGGGCAGCTGGGCAAGGCCCTGTCCGTAAGGGGCAACAGGACACCAGCCCCTGGTACCTGGCTGTGGGGCCTTCCGGCCCTCTGGGGAGAGGCCTAGGCAGCTTGCGCAGGCGGCGGCGGCCTGGTAACAGCTCGGGAGACAGACCCTGCCGTCCTCTGAGGCTGGACCCTCTCCGCCTGGGCACCGTGGTGAGTGTATGGGATGCTGTGGACATGGGAGGTTCGGCCAGCCAGGACATCCTCACCAGCAGTCCCCTTGCAGGCCCCTCATCACACCGCTCAGACAAGGGGCTCAAGGCTCCTCAGGAGATGGGCCTAGCTGATGCTGTGGATAGTCGACCTCAGGTGGACTCCTTCCAGGATGTGTGTGGGAAAAGCAGCCTCCATTTCCCTCCCACCAGCACTGCAGGGTCAGGGGCTAAGAAGGGTAAGAGTCAGGAGACTGGATCCCTAGCCGATAGGGAGACTCAGGACATCCTGGCTAGTGAGGAAGCCTGGTCCCGGGACAGGGGGGTGGCTGTTGTCACTGGCAACTTCAGCCCCTCGCAAGATGCCTTGCCAGAAGAGCTGTGCTCTGAGGCTTGTGCGGTGGACCAAGTTGCTGACCAGAGCAAGTTGGAGAAACTAGGTGGAGAGGGCCACGTCACTGGGAAAGGGAGAGAGTCAAGTCAAGGCGAGGAACGTGAGCACACTGCTGGCAGGCCAGCTACAGACCAGAGTCTTGCACTTCTTGTGGACACAAAGAAGTCCACACATAGCTTCAGCTGCACTGCCTCCCGCAACCTTCCAGCCTCTGCTCTGACCCGGGCCACTGAGCTGGATCCATCCTCTGCCACGGCTGGGCACTCCAGCCCTGGGTTCCTACATGCAGTCTCCACCTCTGCTCCTTTGAACAATTTGCCCCCGGAGGTTAGCCAGGGTCCTTCTGGTGGTGACAGTCTCAGGGCAGAGCCAGCTCCCTTTCCAACCCCACCTTTAACATTGTCCCCCTGCCCAGACCCAGCTACAGCCTTAACCGCAATCTCGACACCAACTCCATCTTTAACATCACCCACAACCTCATCCCCAGCTCCAGTTAAAGCCTTAACCCTAATCTCAACGGCAACCCCACTTCCAACATCACCCCCAACTCTAGCCTCTGCCCTAGTTGCAGCCCAAGATCCTGCAACAGACAGTGAGCCAAGGCCTATGTCTGTGGAGTCTAATGAGGGCCTCTCCAAGAGCTCCTCAGAAAGACGCATCTCAAATAGCTGGGGCAATTTAATTACTATGGTTCTTAGGAGCCACCCCTTCCCCAGGCAAGACAAGGCCCAAGGCAGTGCCCCAAGGGCAGGTCTGGAGAGTCCTGCAGGGCCCAGGCCAACCACGTACTCTGAAGATACACAGCCAGGGCCCTCCTCTGAAGGAGCTATCTCCAGCCTCCAGGGCAAACACAGGCCAGCCTTAGGCACACCAGCAGGCTCAGAGAGCCTAGCAGAGGCAAGATGTAAAACACCACCAATGAGTTTAGAGACTAATGCATCTCTCACCCCAGACCCTAGAGGAGATGAAACTAAGCAGAAGAGTCTAGACTTGCTGTCCCCAGCTGCAGAGCCTATGGCTGCCCCACAGGCCCCTGCGGGTCCTGTACAATCTCCTTCTATGAAGCAGGGTGCTCAACCCATCCCTCAGCCTCGGCAACGGAGGAGGAAACGCAGCATAGCTCAGAGCTCTGAACACATACTGACCCAAGAAATAACCCAGCAGCCCCAGGGGCAGGTGCTAAAGGAGGGAGCCAGACCTACAGACAGCAGGGACATCCTCACAGAGAAGCAGAAAGAGACCCAAAAGCTTATGGTTTTTCTGCAGAAGCCTGGGAGTTGGGGAGTGGTGGAGGGGTCTCAGAAGTACTGCTCACAGGCCTCGCAGCCTAGCACAACCGCGGCACTGTGGCCCCCAAAGCTCGATCTAGGCAGCTGCTTGGAGGTTTTGGCCTTTGCCCAGCAGCATGGAGAGCTGGGCTTAGCCCAGGAGGCCTATGCCTTGATGAGCAACAATTTACTGCACGTTCTGGGAGACCCGCACCTCTACCGACAGCTGAGCGGAGCCGACAGGGAGCGCATCCTGAACCTGCGGACTTGCCAGGGCCAGACAGTGCTGGGGGTCCTTGTGCTGCCCAGCCTTTATCAGGTGAGCCGCTCGGGGCTCACGAGGGGTCTCCATAGCGAGGAAGCGCCTGCAACCAAGTCTGAGCATTTGCCCCTTCACACATACCTCCATGTGTTCAACCCACAAGAGAATGTGTGGCGGCCCCTGACTCAAGTACCGGAGGAGGTCCCACTTCGGGGCTGTGGCCTCTGCACTATGCATAACTATCTGTTTCTGGCGGGTGGCATCAGGGGTTCTGGTGCCAAGGCTGTCTGTTCCAACAAGGTGTTCTGCTACAACCCTCTGACAAACATTTGGAGCCAGGTTCGGCCCATGCAGCAAGCCCGGGCTCAGCTGAAACTGGTGGCCCTGGATGGAATGCTCTACGCCATTGGTGGCGAGTGCCTGTACAGCATGGAGCGCTATGACCCACGCACAGATACCTGGACCTTGAGAGCGTCCCTCCCTGAGGGCACCTTCCCTGTGGCCCATGAGGCTGTGGTGTGCCGAGGAGAAATCTATGTCACCGGGGGTCATCTCTTTTACCGCCTGCTCAGATACAGCCCTGTGAAAGACTCGTGGGATGAGTGTCCCTATAGCGCCAGCCACCGACGCTCCAGTGACATGGTGGCGCTCGGGGGCTTCCTATACCGGTTTGACTTGCTGCGGGGTGTAGGTGCTGCGGTGATGCGCTACAATACAGTGACGGGCTCCTGGAGCCGCGCTGCCTCCCTGCCACTGCCTGACCCTGCCCCGCTCCACTGCACAGTATTGGGCAACACCATTTACTGTCTCAACCACCAGGTCACGGCTACCTTCACAGTTTCAGAGGGGACTGCCCTGTTTCAAGCCAAGGAGCTGCAGCCCTTCCCGCTGGGAAGTAAGGGGGTCCTCTATCCATTCACTCTGACTCTGCCCCCTAAGACCTGGCTGCAGACCACAATCTGAGTGTTGGAAAACAACCAGAACTGTGTGACTGCTCTTCAGGGACGCCCCCGCTCTGGGTGGGTCTGAGTGGACCTGGGACATGGGAAGAAGCCTAGGGTCAGAACTTCCTGCTCTTGAGCCCAAAGCTTTCCCCTGCAGGTTAAGGACTTAACTATGTTTGAAGCAAGATCCCTTCTACTTCCTGACCCTTGGGGGACCCATGGCTCCCCCAATCCCTCTTGGATCCCACTACACCTTGCTGATTTTGGCCCAGGCCCTTATTTGCTTAGGATGTCTTAGTTTTATCAAAGCCGCGTCTGTCTGTGGGATCCTTTGGTACTCACTAGAAACCTATTTGAACTTCTACGTTCTCTCAAGATGGAGGAGGACGCAAAGAGCTCCTCAGGAAATGTCCTCAATCTGGGATCTTTTTGCTATCCTGAAGTCATTTGGGAGTCAGGCTTGACTCTCCTTCCAGGTCTGAAAGATAATTAAATATCCTATTTCCTGATTGGATCGTCACTCTAGGGCCCAGAGTCCTAGCCCAGACTGGCCCAGGACCACTTGGCACCAGTGAGTCTCTCTAAAGCTTTCTCCCACACGGGTCTTACCAGCTCCCTTCTAGACGAGCCCTGCCTTTTACTCTAGATATTCCTTTTTGTTACTGGCATGAACCAGGACGAGGCATTTAACCCTCTTCTGGACACCTGTTTCTGCAAACCACATTCAAAAGGACGTGCTTTCTCCCTTCATCCAGGGAGAGCCCACTTTAGGCAGGTCTGAGTGCTGCTGTCTGTCCTGACCTTCAACCTGGTTTATCTCAAGTGGGCCATTTTATTCCTTAAAAAAATAAAAAGCAATTTAGGGGCTGGCGAGATGACTCGGTGTTTTAGAGAACTGGTTACACTTCCAGATGGCCCAGGTTTGATTCCTAGAATCCGTCCGCACAGTAGCTCACAACCGTCTGTAATTCCAACCCCAGAGAACTGTACACCACCCTCTTCTGGCCTCTGTGGGCACTGCCTGCAGGTCGTGCACTGACATACATTCAGGCGAAACACCCATGCACGTCAAATAATAAAATATTTTAAAGAGAGTTTATTCATGATTATTGTGAGGGGAACGCATGTGTCATGGTGGGAGTGCAGAGGCCAGAGAACAGCTTTGTGAACTGCTTCTCTCCCGAGTCTCTATGTGGGAGTAGGGACTGAATTCGGGCTATCAATCTCGGGCAAGTGTCTGCATCCACAATCTTGCCAGCCAGGTTTTGTTTCTTTCTCTTCTATGCTTGGTACAACTGATACAGACCGGCGTTTGGCTCACTGAAAGCATTCCTCACGCTTTTCATCTTTGCTTACGAAATCTGCTGTCAAGTTGGGTCAACTATTGTGCAAGACAGAGAGGGGGGCGTTGGTTTGCTTGAAAATAAGTTTATTGAGAAACAAGTACCATGCACACGGCTACACGTCTGGGCTTCTGGACCCATGTCCCTGGCTTCGGCCCACAGGCTGGTGACAGATGGCGGCTCACTGCTTGCGTTTGGTCTCGGTGAGTAGCTCTTGCCAGTTCTTCTCCATCTCCTCTTTGCAGTTGAGGAAGGCATCTTCTAGCCGGCGCATGGACTCTGCTAGTGTGGGGTTGGTACGCATGACCACCATATCGTAGGCCATCCAGGTTGCCTGCACTACAATAACCAAACAGGCCCAGTTAGGTGACAGGTGCTGACGCTGTGGAGGCCCCACTGTGCTCAGCTTTAGGGGTAAGACCCTGGGAACACTGAGTATCCCAAGGAGTGAAAACTTATAAGGTGCTATAAACACCTATAAAACGTCTTTCTACATTAGCAACAATGACACCTGCTAATATTCTAGAAGTCTTAACTTCTCAGTATTTGAGTCAGTAACAGAAACAAGCTGGAGGCTGATCTGCTATGGAATGGGAGGAAAACCACAGCAAAACCTTGCCCTTACCTGTATGTAGTCCACAGCTAATGGTTGCCGGTGACGCCTAAGAAGTCAACATTTTTACACTACCGAAGCTTACATGCTCAGGTAAGCCGACCATTTCTAGACCCACAAGATCCAAATTGTATGTTTTCTTGTGCTCAGTGACCTGGGACACCTATCTACTTGTCCCTGACACCTGTAAGGCACAGGGGTCCTTCTCCTGGAAAGGCTTGACAGCCTCGCTGTTAGGAATCCTTGAACATTCACCGTCACACAGACAAGCATCTCTGCTTTTTCCAGAGTAGCATCTCCTGGGCCTCGAAGTAAACACATGGTTCTTGTGCAAACGCAGTGAAGTGTGTGTGTGTGACTCATTCTGCAGCGTCCACTTCTGGTTCTTCCCTCTAGAACTTTAGCAGAACATGGGCTGCCCCTCTGCATGACAGCATAGCATAGCAGACATGTGCCCTTAAGATTCCTCTACGAGGGTAAAAAATAGTGGATATGTTGGGAAATTATATCACCACAAAAATTAACCAATGAGGCTATAGGAAAATGACTAGGGAGAGACGTGCATGTGTCCATACATGCAAGCGACATCACCTCATCACAGACTCGAAGTAGTGGAGAGAAGCAGATATTTAGTTATGGAAAAATTACCAGAAAAGGTAATGAGATCATGCATGGTCTCAACAGAGTGCGTACGTCTCTACTCCTAGCACTGGGAGTCTCTGGTGTTTGGATCAGGAGTGGCACTTGGGACACTTCCTACAATGTAGAACACTGGCCCATTTCATTATACACTGATATTTGGTCTAGCAGGTTGGGAATCATTCTAGCACAAAGGATCTGCAGACCACCCTTTCCAAACCCCAGACAGCAGATGACATATGGATCTGGAAGCCAGAGCAGAGCTGCTTGCCCTCTCCCTACCTGCTAGCTCTATGAACTGGAACAAGGATGCAAATTTGCAAACTCAGTCTCCTCATTCACAAAATAGAGACCGTCTACTATCTTCCAGTGAGAACCAAACAGATACATGTTATGAACAGAATGTATGTGCAGCTCTATATTTATGTACAAGTATGGTCCCAAGTTAACGGTATTAGGTGATGGGCCTCTGGCAGACATGCGGTAATAAGGGTGGAGTCCTCACGACTCATGGGGTTGGTGTCTTTATAAGAGACACAGCACTTGCAATTGGCCATGTGAGGAGACAACGAGAAAGTGGACGACTATACAAACGCTGAAGAGATTTCTCACCACATAACCTGTTGGCACCTTGATCTTGGATGTCTTGGATGCTAGGACCATGCAAAATAAATGCTTATTTTTAAAGCCACCTTGTCTGTGGACATTTATTATAGACTCCCCAGATGATTAGTCAGAATTGGTGCCTGGACGGAGAGTGTTGCTATAACGAACACCCGAAAGTATGGGAGCATCTTTGGTGGTGGGTAGAGGTGGCTAGCGGTAATAGTGTGTGATAGAAGTGCATGACACGGCGAATAAGTGGAGCCTTAACAGAAACCCTGGGTCAGGAAGAGAAGAGGGATTTGGAGAGAAACCGTGTCTTCATAGAGAATATAGGCAATGCTGGACGGAATGCTTGGAGACCTACAGATCGTAAAGATCATCCCATGAGAGATCAGATGGAAATAAGGAATTTTATCAGGGACTAAACGAAAGGTGACCCTTGTCATGACTGTCAAAGGACCTGGCTGGATTGTGTCCATACTCAATATTGTGCAGAAGATAGAATACTGAGCAGTGAAACTAGACACCCAGAAGAGAAGAATTGTTTAAAATTAGAAACGTTTTATTATAAAGTAAATAATTTAGGTGCTCAGGGCAAAGACTTAAGGTAAGAAAGAAAATAACAGTAGGGGATAAAAAGCTCAAAGAATGAATCGCACATAGTACCCCACAGCACTACATACTAACTCCTCTGAGCTTCCTAGGCCAAGGCAGAGAAAGAAAAATCCTTGTATAAGGCTCAGGGATGAACACACCCTTTAAACCTACTCTGTTCTGGAGCTCAGTGGTTAAGCTCTCTGTCATGGTCACTCCCATTGCTGTGAGGAGACATCAGGACCAAGGCAACTTATAAAAGGAAGCATTTAATTAGGGGCTCGCTTACAGTTTCAGAGGGCGGGTCCATGACTATCATGGCTAGGAGTTCGGCAGCAGGCAGGCAGGCTGGCAGGCAGGCAGAGTGCTGGAGAAGTAGCTGAGAGC
>NC_141540.1:130800000-130837500 GCF_021556685.1 Rattus norvegicus
GGGTAGATCTTATGTAGACAATCACCTAGACCAGGTATTGGAGTGAGGCCAGGATAATGTAAGTGGGCCCAAGCTACAGACGCTAGGTCCCCTGACTTGTTTCAGGAAGCCATGTGGACAGGACTCCTGGAAAAAACTCCTGGACATTGTAGGTAGGAGTGGTAGAGGAGGCCACGTGGTCCAGGAACCCAGAGTGAGAACTCTGCTGAACAGACTTCCGGGGGGAGCCTCTTGCTTGACCCCAGAAAACCAAAGCATACAAGGAAAGGAATGAAGACGGCTTTGAAATTTGTAAATACAGTTTTTAAGAGAGAGATTCCAAAAGGCATCTATCATTTGTAGCAGTGGGAAGATAGAGAAACTTTATGTCCATGAAACATACAGAATAGGATAATGGAAGTTTGGGGATATGTGGAAAGAACACTTGGAAATAGAGAAAAGCAGAAATAAAACCCAGAGAACAAAGAATGCCCTGAAAGATATAATTTGGAGAAAAATCAGAAATAAAATAAGAGAACTAGTTTCCAGCAACCACCGAGCTGACCTAGACAAAGCTAGCATTTGTTATGGGACAGGGTGGTGAAGCTTCAAGGAAGCCAGTCAAGAGAACTGCCCTGAGCTTAAAGACTCCCGGACTGAAAGAGTCCTGTATTTTACCTCCTATTTTTAAACAGAAACCGATGAAAGGCTTTGTACTGTGAAATTTAATTTAATGGGGACTTTGAAAATATTTGAAGAAGAGAAATAAAAATTGGGTGTTATTCGGGCAATGTGGACAAGAAAAACTATTACCCCCCGGAGCATGCAGTTAATAGATTTTAAAAAGTCAAGAAAAGGTATTATTAACGTATTTTAAAGATAAGCATAAGTATTAGTGATACACGGTAAGGAAAAGAGACCATATAAAGCCAAAATCATTACAAAATCATGGATAAAATTAAAAGTTGTATTTCCGAAGCCCTTCTGTCAAGTTGTCACCTAGGATTGTATACCAAGCATTTAAGATGTCACCTGACCCAGAAGCAAACAGTATCAAAGACAGCAAAGACACAGACAAATACAAAACATGTCCTTTTATCTCGGAATGTCATTCATGGCTTGCACATATACTAATAAAATGTCATTTACATGGGGTCTTTATTGTCTCAAAAAGACCAAAGATAAATGCTAGTTTTTCATGTGTTTATTATAACTAATTTTGCTTTGCCAGTTATAAACTAGACTGTGGCTTTTCCAGAAAAGAAGTGCTAATTGAAACATATATCTTCATTTAGGATTAGTCATTTTGACTAACTATAAAACTAACTATAAAAAGAATCAAATGAACTTGGCAAACTGCCAAGTTGTGAGCTGAGAAAGACATTTAAAACGTCGTTGTTTTAAAAACCAACCACAGTGCCTTTGAGATATTGAGTTTTATTTTCTCTAAGGAACCTTTTAGTTTTATTTAATTCCTGATCGCCATGTTGGAGTTTCCAAGTTAACTCAAGAATATTCAATGAGTATAACATCTACACTATTTTCCTAGTCAAAAATCTCTATGTGTGTAGAGATCTGTCTTTCCCAAGCGATAATCATTGACTCTGGAGGACCCTCTTCGCATCATTTAACATTTAAGCTTATGGCCAAAAAAAAAATGTATAAAATTAGGACACTGCTTCACACTGTCTTGGGTTTTGGTATAGATCTCATAACTATTAGTACCTCCTTAAGATTAGAAACAAATGCCAGCTTATCTCAAGCTTCTAAATGGAAGGTGCAGTCACTACAGCATGAAATCTATACCATCTCAGACTTCCTTTTCCCCATCTTGCAAAGATTTTCCAACTGTGTAGTATTTTCTTTGTGCGTATTGTACTGTTCACTAATGCAATTGACAAACGCACATTATATTCAGGGCCTGACACCTGCGGTGGGCCGGTAGACCCAGTGGGAGGAATCTATGTACCTAGCACACAGACAAGAGGAGGAGAAAGATCATCATTAAAGCCCAACGGAATATGTAAAAGTCACCACGTGACTGTGAAAACTCTCTTTATGGAAATTCCTTTCCTTTTTGTAGGCATGAAGACTCTGATAGGAGTAGGAAAGGGATCGGGGTTGGAAACAAGGGAGTTTGAACGTTGTCTGTGCCTTGACAACGTTGTCTGTGCCTTGTGTCTCTCCGCCTGACCCTACGTGCCCTTGGCGGTTGGGGGCGAGTTGGCGCAGAATCAATGACACAGACTGGAGAATAGGTGAGAAATGCAGCAGCAAGTTCACCTGAGTTCTGCTGCCAGCTTCTTTAATACCCTC
Organism: Rattus norvegicus; assembly: GCF_021556685.1. Taxonomy (NCBI): domain Eukaryota; kingdom Metazoa; phylum Chordata; class Mammalia; order Rodentia; family Muridae; genus Rattus; species Rattus norvegicus. The sequence continues at coordinate 130,802,296 of NC_141540.1, forward strand.
CCCCCACGTCCCCATTGGTCCCGAGAAAGCATCTATTCTAAGCAGCAGTTCCTGATTGGCTAGCTCTGTTTGCCCCATCGATCCTTGGTTTCTCGGGCAGTCCTCAATTAGGTCCACCTGTAGGAATGTTTGCCTCACAGGCAGCCCTCAGTTAGGTCTTCCTGCAGGAGATGCTTTTGCAGCTGCATGGCGGCCCCCAGCGTTTACATAGAGGCAGCCCTGCCCTTCCTGCTACATTTGAGTAAGTGAAGACAGGAAAAATGGGCAACAGTAAAGCAATTTGTGTTTGACTCAAGAATTACTATTAATTATTAAATGACTATTAATGGTCAGGAGGAATTTGAGTTCTCGGTTCAACAATAGTGAGTGCGTCTTAACAATTTTTATAATTTAGAAGCTCTACTTTGGCGAGTGACGCAACTGCCATGTGACTCTATTCAACTAGCTCAGGCCAGCAAGATACTGAGCTTGGAAGAGGCGAGCAATGGCGTCTCATCTTTTCAGATAGGTTGCCCATTTCATGATTTGAGATGCCCTGGTGTTTCCAGAGACAATTTGCCCTTCTATGTAAGAGTAAATGATTTTTCTAGCAAACTTCCAGCGAGAAAAGTAACCATCACTGTGAGCACAGACTGTTTAAAACAGAAACTCTGGGTGATATAACTCTCATCAAAAGACACTGCACCATTGCCTCCTAGGAACAAGCTGTGAAGTATGGACGGTATACTTCTGAGTCTTCAGCCAGGTCCCGGTTTTAACTTGCTTGGCATACTTACTAAGTTCTTATGAAATTTAATCGCTTTGAGGTTATCGGATTAATTTTTTTATTGCACTGATTTCCAGGTGGTTTAAGGACACAGGAAAATCTCATCCAGAATGCCTTGGTAGATGCAAGTATTTTGTGGTGTTGGAAATTAATATTGCTTCAGAAATCTTGCTTAACAGCATTGAGAGCATAATAAAATGATAATGTAAGAAATGTAGTTATTGCATTGAGAGGAAAGGCAAAGAGGCTTATTCAGCACGAGAGATGAAAACCTGGGCGAAATATTGAATGCAATGACACAGCATTACTCACTACATGTTTGTTTTTTGTATCCCTTTTTGAAATAACAAAATACAAGTATTTACCCACATTGTGGCGAATGCTGCATGTTTAGGCTAGTTGCCTGTTTACCAAGCTCTGAGTGGAAAGTGGTCATTGCATAAGCTGCAGTACTCTCAAATGCCAACCGAAGTCACCCTGTTCCCCTGAAAAGTCCTATGTCCTTTTTCAGATGTCAGGCAATCAGCCACAAGACTTGCCTTCCCCTGGTCCTAGTTTCTGTTTCATGTTCCTCTACATTTTCAGTCTTATTTGGCCTCCCATGGTGCTGTCCCATCTTCTCAACAGTGACTGGGGCATGATTTGTATTTGTATATATATGTGTGTGTGTGTGTGTGTGTGTGTGTGTGTGTGTGTGCTGTATGTATGTATACATATAAATGTACATATATGCATGCATACATATGTGTTAGTGGCTTTTAATAAGTGTGTTAATTAAGTCTGGACTATTATATTTGTTTGTTAGACTTTAAGGGAGCAACAACTGAGCAGTATTACTAAATTTTAATCTTCTAAGCTAATCTGGTTACCTCCCAGGCAAAATCCCCGAGACACTTGCATTTTATGGCTTTCTCTGCTCTAGATGCTTTCTTGGGATGTCTCCTGGACTCTCCTATGGGTAGTCCCCACTTCCCTTCTCTCCTGCCCCCTCCCCTGGCTGGCAGGAAATCCAGCCCTATTCTCTCCCATGCTCAGGCATTGGCTGGACAGCTTCTTTATTGACCAATCAGGGAATAATTTTGGAAGCAATGATTACACGGCAATTGAGGCAGGAGATGCTTAGAATAAGGGTTGCAAGAGATATAGAGGCACAGGGGCACAGGAATCAGCATTTGAATTACTCAGTGCACAGTAACATTATGTATGTATATATGTGTGTGTGTATACATATATATATTCTTAGACAAAAGTTCTTAGAAAATTACCTCAGAGATTATATTATTATATAACTATCTAGGACAGCTAAGTCTAGCTTAAGGTGGCCTTCCTGAAGGTGTCTACAGTTTTTGTATGGTCTGTGATAGATAAGCTCTATGAGACAAAGTCTCAAAGACACTTCACCTCAGGATTGCCTCTTGCAGCTGATATGCCTTTCCTGTCATTATTAAATTAATGAACATATTCCTGGGCACTAGCCCACCCTCTGATCAGATTTCCTGCAGATCAACATAAAGATGAACTTTCGTGAATTAATGCTATTGAGATGAATTAGTGATTTTATGGAATCCTGACTTGAGTCAAGTAACTTAGGAAGCAAGGTTTTAGAGATTGTTTTAGTTTCTTGGCTAGAAAATGTAACAAAGCTAGAATTAAGAATAGAATGTGTCCACTCCTCATTCAGTAAGTAAATGCTGCATCATAAGAAATACAGTGAGCTTTCACAATCACACTAAAAAGAGAAATAGATTTGGAACAAATTTGTGATCAAGGGAAAATAGTTAGGTCCAAGGATAATGCCATAGGTATGTACTAAGATAAGACAAGGCTGTGTAAAAACTATTGCTTTGAACTTATAATAAGCATATAGAATGAAACACTACTTTAAACTTAATATCCGCATCCTCTGTAATTCTAATTTTGTGTAATATTTTATCTCTAAGGTAATTTTCGAAGAATTTTGTCTCTGAATGTATAAAAGGGCCAAAGAAAAGAAATAAGGCTGGTGACTTTGGGAGCTCTGCCCCATCCATCCACTCATGCACCCATCCGTCCATCAATCCATCCATCCATCCATCCATCCACCCACCCATCCACCCATCCACCCATCCACACATGCATCTATCATCCATCCATCCATCCATCCATCCATCCATCCATCCATCCATCCATCCACTCATGCATCCACCCATCCACCCATCCACCCACCCATCCATCCACTCATGCATCCATCCATCCATCCATCCATCCATCCATCCATCCATCCACCCATCCACCCATCCACTCATGCATCCATCCGTCCATCCATCCACCCATCCACCCATCCACCCATCCACTCATGCATCTATCCATCCATCCATCCATCCATCCATCCATCCATCCATCCACTCATGCAACCATCTACTCACCCATCCATCCATCCATCCCTCACTCACTCATCCATCCATCTATCCATCCATCCACCCACCCATCTATCCATCCATCTATCCATCCATCCATCCATCCATCCACCCATCCATCCACCCATCCACCCATCCACCCACCCACCCATCCATCCATCCATCCATCCATCCATCCATCCATTCATCCATCAATCCATCCATTCAAATGTATATGCCTGTTTGTTTATACATATGTATGAAGGTGTATGTGTATGAATGTATGTATATATGTATGTACGTATGTATGAAGGCACGAACACTTGTAGAGTTGATAAGGCAGATGGGTGGGCCCAGCCAGAGTGTGTGTATATGAAAGACCATTCAGAGACTGCCCCACTTTCGCATCCATCCCATCTGCAGACACCAAATGCTGATATTATTGCTGATGCCAAGAAGTGCTCCCAGGTAGGAGCCTAGTATGGGTGTCCTCTGAGGTTCTCCCAGCATCTGACTAAGACAGATACAAATACTCACAGCCAACCACCAGACTGAGCTTAGGGACCCCAATGGAATAGTCAGGGGAAGGGCTGAAGGGGCTGAAGGGGATTGCAACCCATAGGAAGAACAATATCAACTAACCAGACCCCCAGAGCTCCCAGAGACTAAACCACCAACCAAAAAGTACACATGGATGGGTCCATGGCTCCAGCTGCATGTGTAGCAGAGGATGGCCTTATCTGGCATCAATGGGAGGGGAGGCCCTTGGTCCTGTGGAAGCTTGTTGCCCCAGTATAGGAGAAGGCTAGAGGAATGAGGTGGGAGTAGGTAGGTGGGTGGGGAAGCACCCTCTTAGAGGCAAAGGGGAGGGAGGATGGGATGGCGGTTTTTGTGGAGGGGAAACCAGGAAGGGGGACAACAATTGAAATGTAAATAAATAAAATAATCAATTAATAATAAAAAAAGCTATGAAAAACTAAAGGCAATAAGCAAAAGGTGATGTGCCCGTGTTTCATCCGGTGTGTGTGTTTTCTGTGTGGCTCCTTTTCTTTTTTCTGGCTTACACAGAGCTGACAGGCAAGTCAGTAAGGAGCTCCTGGCTGCCTGGCCAGTGAAGGGAGCACTAGCAATCCTTTACATAGTCCCCCGCTGTTAAGCAAAAGTGTCAATAGGTTCAGAGGCCTACAGCTTCTGGCCTCAGAGTAACTTAAAGTCAAGATAGGCACACATGAAAAAAGCAACTCTCATCTCTCCCAAGACCAGGTACTGCGCCCCCCCCATGATGCTCCCCACCCATCCAGCTACTTTCAAGAAAGAACCAAAGCTCCAGAGCTGGCCTCTGGAGTGTGTGTGTGTGTGGGGGGGTGTGCGTGCGTGTGTAATACACATACAACTATAATTCAAAGGTCACATAGAATTATATACATGGCAATTCTAACTCCATTATTTTCAGATTTCTCAGACTAAACATATGTCATATTAACTTCTTTTTTTCCTCATACACAAGATCAATATTGACAAATTAACAAATACTCCTGTGTCTCACTTTCAACTCTATTCAAGCGCATCCCCAAATATCCCTTCTCTCACCTGCTTCAAGTCTTCTAACTGATCTACTGCCCGTGTCTTTAATCTCTTTTGATACATTGACAGCATCGTTATTTCCCCGTCCAACTTCTCCAGTGGTTTTAGCCTGACGAGTGTGAGGGCTAGCCACCTCGGTGAGCAGACCTTGACTTACTGCCTGACAAGTTGCTAATGCAGATCCTACGTTTTGCTCCCCACAGCGTCACCGGCACGTGCTGAAGGCTGTGCCTTTCCTAGGCGTACTGTTTGAAATACACATTACCATCCCTGGCTAACAGCCATGGTACTGAGCTGTACAAAAATGCACATATTTTCTAAAAGCGGCAAACACACAAGGCACAAACCTGTGCATGCTGATAGTGGAGATGACACACTCTACAATGGTGGTGGGGACCCAGTCAGGTCAGGTTTGCTCACTAGTGAGTTTTAATATTAACGGGGTGGCAATTCCTTCTGTCTTGAGAGGTTGTTATTTTTGAGGTAGCTGAGGATTGTGTACCTGTGTAACAGCGTGTGCGTGCGCACGCGTGCGTGCATGCACACACACACACACACACACAAAACCTTAATAAAAGAGCAAAATGCATAGAGGCAAACTTAATACATAGTCACATAGACAAATCTTATTGGAAAATACCCATACATCGATCTCAATTACTAATAATTCTGAATGAATAATAATTCAATATATAGATTACTAAACAACACATTTTGGAGCTTAGTCTGATACATTATATAAACTTATGCATCTAATAACTCAGTGCTACTTATTTTATTCAATGCAATATGTGTTCAGGGAATTGCAATAATGCAAGTCACAGAAACGTCAAGGAGTAAGAGTGATCAGATATGTTCTACATATGGCAAATCTCTACACACACACATCTACACTTGATCTTAGCCAAAGGGCTCAGAAGCGATCTACACACCATCTAAATAAAAAAAAAGGGACATAAAATGAGTGTTAGTATAAAACATGAAATAACCAACATTTAATTTTGAAATCATGTGGAAGATTATATTCTCTAAAAGGAAGTTTTAACTCAGATATCACTAGTTGCTTATGGATCTGTTATTGGGCAGATGAACAAATGTACCGTAGGAACATTTGAAGACATGTTTCCGGCACAGTAAAACTTCTTATAAAACCTAAGTTCTGTGGGGCTGAAGAGACAGCTCTTGCAGGGAACTTGAGTCGGATTCCCAGTTAATTGCCTTCAACTTCAGTTTTGGGGGTTTAATGCCTTCTATACCTGGGAGGAGCATAAAAACACGCTCCAAGAATAAATCTGTACTTTGAAGAAACTGAAGTCTTGGAGTTTTCTCCTAAGCGCTCAGAATTTCCCTCTCACAACTCCATTCTTCAAGTGTGTTCTGACACTTTCTAGCATGCATAGCTAAGTGCACCAAAGCTCAAAGATGAAAGGCACGTATCTTAGCACGATCAAGAACTCCGGTAATAATGGCAAGCACATAAGGACACTGGAACAGAAGGCAGGACTCAGCTTTTGAAATACTTCTACACATAAAGCTGTGCTGTTGGCATGGCATCCTGAAGTCAGCAGATCTCAGAGGAAGTTGACAGGGTCCAGACGGAGTTTTAGAGAGAGTATCCTTATAAACCCTAGGGAATTAATTACTGTAACCTGTAAGTGATTCTTACCATCCATTGGAAGAGATCGATTTTAAGAGAGGTGAGTTGGACTTGGCTGCTTATCACAAAAGAGATTAACTGAGGTGACACCGAGAAGCCCACAGGAATGTGAAGGGGTCAGAGAGCAGGTGCAGCTCAAACTGCTGTAAACTGGATTTTTGCTGAAAACTGGCAGATGAGAAACTGCCATAGCCAAGGTGACTCGCTGCATACTAGACTGCTATGTGGAGCTTCCATTCATGGGTTGTTCTTCTAAGCACTTGACCCACATTTATTAAAAGGACATGGCTGAAGTGGAGGGGTACAGCTCAGTGTGGGATGCTTGCATGGGTGAGGCTCTGGTTCCATCTCCAGCAAGTAGGGTATAGCCTGTGTCCCAGAATTTACAGCATGAGGCTAGACATGAGTATGTTGACTAGAAGACCAGTCTGGGCTCCCTAGCAAGACTCAGACTCACCTAATAAAAAAATAGCTCGGCCATATTTAAACTTCAGTTACAAGCAGTTGAAACTTTTACAGGACAGTAGCCTTTTAGAAATAAGATCTGTTATAACTGCAGAGTACAAAACTATTAATTTGGGGTATATTGGAAAGACAGTGCAGTGGAGGTAAGAATTGGAAAGATGCTTATCTAAAGCCTTCTAAGAACAGGCGAAATCAGTTTCTTCAGGCTACAGACTTACCTTGTAAAGCAATAGAAAACACCGCATTGAGGTAAAATAAAAAATAATTTCATTAAATTATTTCCACTTTTTGATGGATGCAGGATACATCCCCAGTGCTTAAAAGCCCGAGTACAAGGCAGGCAACTGCTAGGATGAGATTTCGTGAACAGCAAAGACTCTCAGGATTATCGCCAGACAGCTTGGAGTGATGTCTGTGTGTTCAGGATGTGTAGAATAAAGGACAGGGCCTGAAGCACTGAAGCTATGGAGAAGAGAAGATCACAGGCTATGTCAGGCTGAAATCTGCGGGAAAGAGCTGCTGTGACTATAAATAGAAGCCCGGCCTTTTACTCGTTGGAGGATGAGATGGTTGGCAGTGTGGAGAAGAGCTGACTGCTGTGTATTACTAGGGGTTTGTATTCTTACTACTGAATTGCCAGTTTATTACATATTTGCTGTGTTAATCTCTATTACCCATATTTCTCTTATTCTGCAGGGCTCTTTACACCTTAACTTGTTTCCGCTGTGCAGAAGCTTGTCTGTTTCATAAGATCCATTTGATTATGTGCTTTTGACAATCACAAAGACACAGAGTAAGAATTTCCCCCAGTCTCTTTTTCCCTAATGGCTTTACAGCTCTGTACCTAAGATGTCTTTGGTTCAACTGAGTGATCGTTTTGTTTTATTTTGTTTTGTTTTGCTTTTTCATACAAGGTATAAGAAGACAAGGGGCAGGCTATGAGTGCTCACAAAAGGGGGCCTGTCATGACTACCCTCCAAAAGACCCAACAAGCTGCTGAAAGAGTCAGCAACCCAACCAATGAGCAGAAGCTGCTGACCCCTGTGGTTGAATTTGGGAAAAGCTGGAAAAAGCTGAGAAGGAGGGTGACCCTGTAGGAGAGGACCAGCAGTCTCAACTAACCTGGACCCCAAGATTTCTCAGACACTGGTCCACCAACCAGGCAGCATCCACCAGCTGAGATGAGGCCCCCAACACATATATAGCAGAGGACTCCCAGGTCCGGGTTCAGCTAGAGAAGATGCACCTAAACTTTCAAGAGATTAGAGGCCCCAGGGAATGGGAAGTGGGGACATCCTCATGGAGAAGAGGGGGAGGTGTTGGGTGGGGTGGGGTGGGGTGGGGTGGAGGTCTGGGATGTGGGTGGGCATGGAGGAGGATAAAATCTGGAGTGTAAAAAACATATTAAAGTTTAAAAGAAGAGAGGTCATGGGGCTTCAATTTTGCCATTCTGCATGTGATTATTCTTTGAAGTCAGTTCATTTGATGGATTTAGGCTTTTTGTTCAAGGCTGGTTTTGGTAACTTGGAATTGTGTGTCTTCTTGTGATGCTTTTTTACAGATAAACTTTGGTGGAGTCCCGTTGAAGGAATCAGAGAAAGAACTGGAAGAGCTTGAAGGGGCTCAAGATCCCATATGAACAATGCCAAGCAACCAGAGCTTCCAGGGACTAAGCCACTACCCAAAGACTATGCATGGACTGACCCTGGACTCTGACCTCATAGGTAGCAATGAATAGCCTAGTAAGGGCACTGGTGGAAGGGGAAGCCCTTTGTCCTGCCAAGACTGAACCCCAGTGAACATGATTGTTGGGGGGAGGGCGGTATTGGGGGGAGGATGGGGAGGGGAACACCCATAAAGAAGGAGAGGGGGAGGGGTTAGGAGGATGTTTGCCCGGAAACCAGGAAAGGGAATAACATTCAAAATGTAAATAAGAAATACTCAAGTTAATAAATAAAAAAAAAAAAAACTTTGGTGGAGTCAAGTTTTCCCTCAGTCTTTCTGTGTTCTGAAAATATATTAAATTCCTGATCCTACTGCCTCCTCTTAGTATCAAAACCACACAGAATATCGATAGCAATTTCTTTGAATCAATAACCTGCTTTGGGTATAGAATATATATATAATTAAATGTGGAAATATAGACATGTTTTCATTTAGTGCAAGCTTTGTTCAGTTTCTTCTATCCAGGTTTCATGATTTTCAACGTATAAATCTTTACCTCTGTATTAAGCTTCCTTTCCAGAGGAATGTTTTTGTGGCTAAGGTAAACAAGGCTGTCGTTTTGGTTTTTCAACCATTTTGCTATTATACAAAAAGACTACCTATTTTAGGATGCCAGTTTCATATCTCGCAACCTTGCTGGACTTGTCTATTAGTTTTAACAGTATGTTGGCAACAGATTGAGGATTTTTATGCATACAAAACCATGTCATCTTTAAAGACAAAACTTTTAATTTCTTCATGGTTGAGCTATGGACCCTGACCAATATGAGGATGAGAGTTAGATCACAGGCCTCAAGGCAAAACGAGCTTTGTCTGAAGGTCAGCCAGCTGAGAGAAACAGCAAGGCCACCCTCATCTGTATGCAAATTTGTAACGGAGAGGAGCAGATTTTTTTTTTATAAAAAGTCTACACAACTTTACGTTTTAACATTTTAGAAACACTATCACCAACTTCATACTTTTACAGTGTCATCAATGAAGTAGCAGGTTTTGTTTAATGTGTAGCTTCCCCACCATTGCAAACCAGAGCCTCTTCCGTAGCAGGACTGAGACTCTTCCAGCGTCCTCATTGGCAGGACTGAGCCTCTTCCAGCGTCCTCATTGGTAGGACTGCGCCTCTTCCAGCGTCCTCATTGGTAGGACTGAGCCTCTTCCAGCGTCCTCATTGGGCAAGCTGTTTATATCACAGCGACGTGTCTTGTTTTTGTTGGTCCAAATTTGATTTGTGTTTTTAACATCTTTTCCATTCTGTTGTTTTTACACATCTGCTCCTTATCATACGCTATATTTTTATTTAATATTTAGCTTAAAATAACCTCTAGGCCGGTGGTTCTCAACCTGTGGGTCCCAAACCCTTTGTTAGTGGTGGTGGGGATAAAATGGCCTTTTCCTAGGGGTCATATATCAGTTATTCTGGCTATCAGATATTTCCATTACAATCCATAGCAGTAGAAAATATACAGTTCTGAAGTAGCAAAGAAAATGTTAGTTGGGAGGGTCACCCTAATATGAGGAACTATATTACAGGGTCTCAGCATTAGGAAGGTTGAGAACTTCTGGAGTCTAGGTGGTTGAGATGGTCAGAGTGGAAACTAAAAGAACTAACAGAATAGCAGTAGTAGGTATTTGGGGATGCTAAGGGGTTTATATATCTTAATTGTGATAAAGACAACATCAGTCAAAACTCATCCATCTATACACTGAGTGTATGGGTATTAAAGCAGGCAGAAAATTAATTTACCTGATTCCAATGAAATAAGTGTCTGATCCAATCCACCACACTTACTTTCTTTTCAGCTGATAAAATCAAAAATCCCCCCTTTGACTCTAAGAATGTTCCACACTTCAGGCCACATCCAACCGTCTGCAGAGTGCTAAACTCTCTGGGTTCGAGTCACTTACCTTGACTCAATAATCAGTTTAATTCCACGAAGTGGTTTCCACATAGCGTGCAGAGGGTGGAGGAACAGTGCCCAGGGATAGAGGAAGTCTCCATCTGTGTTCTGCTGCTGAGTCAGACTCCATTTTGGATCCCTGTGGCCAGAAGTGAGTCACATTTCCTGATACAAGGAAAGCTAGATAGGATAGGCGATTGTTCAGTATTTTTAGCTTCTCTAAGAGAAAGCTAGCCAGTAAGGAAGGAATCCTAGGGTGGGAAGAATGGCCGGGGAGTTTGGAGTCAACAACGTATCACGGTGCATATTTCTGAAACACTGAATATTTCATATTGTCTTGGATTGTTTTCCTGTTTTTATGATAAAACACCAGCTCTGTAAGGATGCTGACCTCAGAGCTGTATGACAGGTAAAGAAGAGGGTAAAATGTGGGCACTTCCATATTGCTACAACTCATTTCCTGAAAGTAACCAGGGAGGACAGCCAGGGGTAGCTGTCACATATCTGTGTGTTCTTCGGTATATAAATGATCTCAGCCAATAAATTATACTGTGATGTTTTGTTTTTAATTTAAGCAGACTCATCCTGCCTACATGAAAATTATACATTCAAAGGAAGAATGAGAAAGTGGGAGACACAACCAGTTAAGGGAGAAAGGGTCTATTCTAGTGTTCGGTTCTAAGAACGGTTCATCATGGAAGGCAACAGGAGCTTAGAGCAGGTGGTCAGGTCACATCTGTAATCGTGGTTCTGCTCCAGTTATAAAACACCATGACCAGATGCCTCAGTTAGGATTTCTTATACCTTGAAGAGACACCGTGACCACAGCAACCCTTATAAAGGAAAATATTTAACTAAGAGTGGCTTATAGGTTCTGTGGTTCGGTCCATTATCATCATGGTGAGAAGCATAATGTCATGGTGCTGGATGGGTAACTGAGAGTTTTACATCTGTAACTGCAGGCAGAAGGGAAAGAAAGAGAGAGAGGAGAGGAGAGGAGAGGAGAGGAGAGGAGAGGAGAGAGAGAGAGAGAGAGAGAGAGAGAGAGAGAGAGAGAGAGAGAGAGAGAGAGAGAGATCCTACTTGAGAATCCGAAACCTCTAATTCCATCCGCAGTGACACACTTCTTAGAAGAAAGCCACACCCACTCCAACAAAGCCACGCCTCCCAACAGTGCCACTCCCTGTGGGCCTGTAGGGGTCATTTTCATCGAAACAACCACATAGAGCAATTCGCAGAAGGAAAATTATTTGGCTTATTGTCCCAGACAGTCAGGGACCATCGTGGCAGCGACAGATGGCATGGGATAGTAAAGGCATGGAGGTTGGAACTTGAGGCTTTGAACTTGTAAGCACGGAGGAAAGATTCCACCCTCCATCACGAACTTCCTCCAGAGAGGCTGCACGAGCTAATCTTCCCCAAACGGTGCCATCAACTGGGGACTAACTGTTCAAATGCCTGACGTTATGGGAAAATCTCTCACTGAAACCATTATTGGAGTTCAGCAAGCCTGTGCTCTGTGAGGATGCTGACCTCAGAGCTGGATGACAGGTAAAGAAGAGGGTAAAATGTGGGCACTTCCATATTGCTACAACTCATTTCCTGAAAGTAACCAGGGAGGACAGCCAGGGGTAGCTGTCACATATCTGTGTGTCCTTCGGTATATAAATGATCTCAGCCAATAAATTATACTGTGATGTTTTGTTTTTAATTTAAGCAGACTCATCCTGCCTACATGAAAATTATACATTCAAAGGAAGAATGAGAAAGTGGGAGACACAATAGTATAGGAAGTTATAAACTCTTCGCCACAATAACGTTGTGGAATAAAGCTCAAAATCAGAGTGATAAAGATAATCTTGACTTCCACCATATGTACAAATGAAATTGAAATGGTGTGTATACATATGTATCTATGTATGCAAATTCATATAACAGTGATATTTGAAAAGAGCATAGACTTAGAAAGGAGCCCAGTAGTTGAAGAGGGGAGGGGAAAATGTTGTAGAAGCAGTGTTTGAAGTTCTCAAAAAAATAACATTAGAGGCTGTAGAGAAGGCTCGGTGGTTAAGAGCACTTGCTGCTTCTGCAGAGGATAGAGGTTTAGTTCCCATCACCCACAGAGTGCCCACAATGGTCTGTAGCTATTGGTTTTTTTTTGTGCCATTTTTTTTATTAACTTGAGTATTTCTTATATACATTTCGAGTGTTATTCCCTTTCCCGGTATCCGGGCAAACATCCCCCTCCCCCCTCCCCTTCCTTATGGGTGTTCCCCTCCCAACCCTCCCCCCATTGCCGCCCTCCCCACAACAGTCTAGTTCACTGGGGGTTCAGTCTTAGCAGGACCCAGGGCTTCCCCTTCCACTGGTGCTCTTACTAGGATATTCATTGCTACCTATGAGGTCAGAGTCCAGGGTCAGTCCATGTATAGTCTTTAGGTAGTGGCTTAGTCCCTGGAAGCTCTGGTTGCTTGGCATTGTTGTACATATGGGGTCTCTAGCCCCTTCAAGCTCTTCCAGTTCTTTCTCTGATTCCTTCAACGGGGGTCCTATTCTCAGTTCAGTGGTTTGCTGCTGGCATTCGCCTCTGTATTTGCTGTATTCTGGCTGTGTCTCTCAGGAGCGATCTACATCCGGCTCCTGTCGGTCTGCACTTCCTTGCTTCATCCATCTTGTCTAATTGGGTGGCTGTATATGCATGGGCCACATGTGGGGCAGGCTCTGAATGGGTATTCCTTCAGTCTCTGTTTTAATCTTTGCCTCTCTCTTCCCTGCCAAGGGTATTCTTGTTCCCCTTTTAAAGAAGGAGTGAAGCATTCACATTTTGATCATCCGTCTTGAGTTTCATTTGTTCTAGGCATCTAGGGTAATTCAAGCATTTGGGCTAATAGCCACTTATCAATGAGTGCATACCATGTATGTCTTTCTGTGATTGGGTTAGCTCACTCAGGATGATGTTTTCCAGTTCCAACCATTTGCCTACGAATTTCATAAAGTCGTTGTTTTTGATAGCTGAGTAATATTCCATTGTGTAGATGTACCACATTTTCTGTATCCATTCCTCTGTTGAAGGGCATCTGGGTTCTTTCCAGCTTCTGGCTATTATAAATAAGGCTGCAATGAACATAGTGGAGCATGTGTCTTTTTTATATGTTGGGGCATTTTTGGGTATATGCCCAAGAGAGGTATAGCTAGATCCTCAGGCAGTTCAATGTCCAATTTTCTGAGGATCCTCCAGACTGATTTCCAGAATGGTTGTACCAGTTTGCAATCCCACCAACAATGGAGGAGTGTTCCTCTTTCTCCACATCCTCGCCAGCATCTGCTGTCACCTGAGTTTTTGATCTTAGACATTCTCACTGGTGTGAGGTGAAATCTCAGGGTTGTTTTGATTTGCATTTCCCTTATGACTAAAGATGTTGAACATTTCTTTAGGTGTTTCTCAGCCATTCGGCATTCCTCAGCTGTGAATTCTTTGTTTAGCTCTGAACCCCATTTTTAATAGGGTTATTTGTTTCCCTGCGGTCTAACTTCTTGAGTTCTTTGTATATTTTGGATATAAGGCCTCTATCTGTTGCAGGATTGGTAAAGATCTTTTCCCAATCTGTTGGTTGCCGTTTTGTCCTAACCACAGTGTCCTTTGCCTTACAAAAGCTTTGCAGTTTTATGAGATCCCATTTGTGGATTCTTGATCTTAGAGCATAAGCCATTGGTGTTTTGTTCAGGAAATTTTTTCCAGTGCCCATGTGTTCCAGATGCTTCCCTAGTTTTCCTTCTATTAGTTTGAGTGTGTCTGGTTTAATGTGGAGGTCCTTGATCCACTTGGACTTAAGCTTTGTACAGGGTGATAAGCATGGATCGATCTGCATTCTTCTACATGTTGCCCTCCAGTTGAACCAGCACCATTTGCTGAAAATGCTATCTTTTTTCCATTGGATGGTTTTGGCTCCTTTGTCAAAAATCAAGTGACCATAGGTGTGTGGGTTCATTTCTGGGTCTTCAATTCTATTCCATTGGTCTATCTGTCTGTCTCTGTACCAATACCATGAAGTTTTTATCACTATTGCTCTGTAATACTGCTTGAGTTCAGGGATAGTGATTCCCCCTGAAGTCCTTTTATTGTTGAGGATAGTTTTAGCTATCCTGGGTTTTTTGTTATTCCAGATGAATTTGCAAATTGTTCTGTCTAACTCTTTGAAGAATTGGATTGGTATTTTGATGAGGATTGCATTGAATCTGTAGATTGCTTTTGGTAAAATGGCCATTTTTACTATATTAATCCTGCCAATCCATGAGCATGGGAGATCTTTCCATCTTCTGAGGTCTTCTTCAATTTCCTTCTTCAGTGTCTTGAAGTTCTTATTGTACAGATCTTTTACTTGCTTTGTTAAAGTCACACCGAGGTACTTTATATTATTTGGGTCTATTATGAAGGGTGTCATTTCCCTAATTTCTTTCTCGGCTTGTTTCTCTTTTGTATAGAGGAAGGCAACTGATTTATTTGAGTTAATTTTATACCCAGCCACTTTGCTGAAGTTGTTTATCAGCTTTAGTAGTTCTCTGGTGGAACTTTTGGGATCACTTAAATAAACTATCATATCATCTGCAAATAGTGATATTTTGACTTCTTCTTTTCCGATCTGTATCCCCTTGACCTCCTTTTGTTGTCTGATTGCTCTGGCTAGAATTTCAAGAACTATATTGAATAAGTAGGGAGAGAGTGGGCAGCCTTGTCTAGTCCCTGATTTTAGTGGGATTGCTTCAAGTTTCTCTCCATTTAGTTTAATGTTAGCAACTGGTTTGCTGTATATGGCTTTTACTATGTTCAGGTATGGGCCTTGAATTCCTATTCTTTCCAGGACTTTTATCATGAAGGAGTGTTGAATTTTGTCAAATGCTTTCTCAGCGTCTAATGAAATGATCATGTGGTTTTGTTCTTTCAGTTTGTTTATATAATGGATCACGTTGATGGTTTTCCGTATATTAAACCATCCCTGCATGCCTGGGATGAAGCCTAATTGGTCATGGTGGATGATTGTTTTGATGTGCTCTTGGATTCGGTTTGCCAGAATTTTGTTGAGTATTTTTGCATCGATATTCATAAGGGAAATTGGTCTGAAGTTCTCTTTCTTTGTTGTGTCTTTGTGTGGTTTAGGTATAAGAGTAATTGTGGCTTCGTAGAAGGTATTCGGTAGTGATCCATCTGTTTCAATTTTGTGGAATAGTTTGGATAATATTGGTATGAGGTCTTCTATGAAGGTTTGATAGAATTCTGCACTAAACCAGTCTGGACCTGGGCTCTTTTTGGTTGGGAGACCTTTAATGACTGCTTCTATTTCCTTAGGAGTTATGGGGTTGTTTAACTGGTTTATCTGTTCCTGATTTAACTTCGATACCTGGTATCTGTCTAGGAAATTGTCCATTTCCTGAAGATTTTCAAGTTTTGTTGAATATAGGTTTTTATAGTAAGATCTGATGATTTTTTTGAATTTCCTCTGAATCTGTTGTTATGTCTCCCTTTTCATTTCTGATTTTGTTAATTTGGACACACTCTCTGTGTCCTCTCGTTAGTCTGGCTAAGGGTTTATCTCTCTTGTTGATTTTCTCAAAGAACCAACTTTTGGTTCTGTTGATTCTTTCTATGGTCCTTTTTGTTTCTACTTGGTTGATTTCCGCTCTGAGTTTGATTATTTCCTGCCTTCTACTCCTCCTGGGTGTATTTGCTTCTTTTTGTTCTAGAGCTTTTAGGTGTGCTGTCAAGCTGATGACATATGCTCTTTCGTGTTTCTTTCTGCAGGCACTCAGCGCTATGAGTTTTCCTCTTAGCACAGCTTTCATTGTGTCCCATAAGTTTGGGTATGTTGTACCTTCATTTTCTTTAAATTCTAAAAAGTTTTTAATTTCTTTCTTTATTTCTTCCTTGACCAGGTTATCATTGAGTAGAGCATTGTTCAATTTCCACGTATATGTGGGCATTCTTCCCTTATTGTTATTGAAGACCAGTTTTAGGCCGTGGTGGTCCGATAGCACGCATGGGATTATTTCTATCTTTCTGTACCTGTTGAGGCCCGTTTTTTGACCAATTATATGGTCAATTTTGGAGAAAGTACCATGAGGAGCTGAGAAGAAGGTATATCCTTTTGCTTTAGGATAGAATGTTCTATAAATATCCGTTAAGTCCATTTGGCTCATGACTTCTCTTAGTCTGTCGACATCACTGTTTAATTTCTGTTTCCATGATCTGTCCATTGATGAGAGTGGGGTGTTGAAATCTCCCACTATTATTGTGTGAGGTGCAATGTGTGTTTTGTGCTTTAGTAAGGTTTCTTTTACGTATGTAGGTGCCCTTGTATTTGGGGCATAGATATTTAGGATTGAGAGTTCATCTTGGTGGATTTTTCCTTTGATGAATATGAAGTGTCCTTCCTTATCTTTTTTGATGACTTTTAGTTGAAAATTGATTTTATTTGATATTAGAATGGCTACTCCAGCTTGCTTCTTCTGACCATTTGCTTGGAAAGTTGTTTTCCAGCCTTTCACTCTGAGGTAGTGTCTGTCTTTGTCTCTGAGGTGTGTTTCCTGTAGGCAGCAGAATGCAGGGTCCTCGTTACGTATCCAGTTTGTTAATCTATGTCTTTTTATTGGGGAGTTGAGGCCATTGATGTTGAGAGATATTAAGGAATAGTGATTATTGCTTCCCGTTATATTCATATTTGGATGTGAGGTTATGTTTGTGTGCTTTCATTCTCTTTGTTTTGTTGCCAAGACGATTAGTTTCTTGCTTCTTCTAGGGTATAGCTTGCCTCCTTATGTTGGGCTTTACCATTTATTATCCTTTGTAGTGCTGGATTTGTAGAAAGATATTGTGTAAATTTGGTTTTGTCATGGAATATCTTGGTTTCTCCATCTATGTTAATTGAGAGTTTTGCAGGATACGGTAACCTGGTCTGGCATTTGTGTTCTCTTAGGGTCTGTATGACATCAGTCCAGGATCTTCTGGCCTTCATAGTTTCTGGCGAGAAGTCTGGTGTGATTCTGATAGGTCTGCCTTTATATGTTACTTGACCTTTTTCCCTTACTGCTTTTAATATTCTTTCTTTATTTTGTGCGTTTGGTGTTTTGACTATTATGTGACGGGAGGTGTTTCTTTTCTGGTCCAATCTATTTGGAGTTCTGTAGGCTTCTTGTATGCCTATGGGTATCTCTTTTTTTAGGTTAGGGAAGTTTTCTTCTATGATTTTGTTGAAGATATTTACTGGTCCTTTGAGCTGGGAGTCTTCACTCTCCTCTATACCTATTATCCTTAGGTTTGATCTTCTCATTGAGTCCTGGATTTCCTGTATGTTTTGGACCAGTAGCTTTTTCCGCTTTACATTATCTTTGACAGTTGAGTCAATGATTTCTATGGAATCTTCTGCTCCTGAGATTCTCTCTTCCATCTCTTGTATTCTGTTGGTGAAGCTTGTATCTACAGCTCCTTGTCTCTTCTTTTGGTTTTCTATATCCAGGGTTGTTTCCATTTGTTCTTTCTTGATTGCTTCTATTTCCATTTTCAATTCCTTCAACTGTTTGATTGTGTTTTCCTGGAATTCTTTCAGGGATTTTTGCGATTCTTTCAGGGATTTTTGCGATTCCTCTCTGTAGGCTTCTACTTGTTTATTAATGTTTTCCTGTGTTTCCCTAAGGGAGTTCTTCACGTCTTTCTTGAAGTCCTCCAGCATCATGATCAAATATGATTTTGAAACTAGATCTTGCTTTTCTGGTGTGTTTGGATATTCCATGTTTGTTTTGGTGGGAGAATTGGGCTCCGATGATGCCATGTAGTCTTGGTTTCTGTTGCTTGGGTTCCTGCGCTTGCCTCTCGCCATCAGATTATCTCTAGTGTTACTTTGTTCTGCTATTTCTGACAGTGGCTAGACTGTCCTATAAGCCTGTGTGTCTGGAGTGCTGTAGATCTGTTTTCCTCTCTTTCAGTCAGTTATGGGCACAGAGTGTTCTGCTTTCGGGCGTGTAGTTTTTCCTCTCTACAGGTCTTCAGCTGTTCCTGTGGGCCTGTGTCTTGAGTTCACCAGGCAGCTTTCTTGCAGCAGAAAAGTTGGTCTTACCTGTGGTCCCGAGGCTCAAGTTCGCTCGTGGGGTGCTGCCCACGGGCTGTCTGCAGCGGCAACAACCAGGAAGATATGCGCCGCCCCTTCCGGGAGCTTCAGTGCACCAGGGTTCCAGATGGCCTTTGGTGTTTTCCTCTGGCGTCCGAGATGTGTGTGCAGAGAGCAGTCTCTTCTGGTTTCCCAGGCTTGTCTGCCTCTCTGAAGGTTTAGCTCTCCCTCCCACGGGATTTGGGTGCAGAGAACTGTTTATCCGGTCTGTTTCCTTCAGGTTCCGGCGGTGTCTCAGGCAGGGGTCCTGCCGCTCCTGGGCCCTCCGCCAGGGGAGCCCAGAGGCCTTATACAGTTTCTCTTGGGCTAGGGATGTGGGCAGGGGTGGGCAGTGTTGGTGGTCTCTTCCGCTCTGCAGCCTCAGGATTGCCCACTTGACCAGGCGGTGAGGTCTCTTTCCCACGGGGTCTGGGAGCAGAGAGCTGCTGCGGGCCGGGATCCGCGGGTGTGGGACTTCCGGTAAACACAGGACGTGCCCGGTCCTAGAGGAATTCTGCCTCTGTGTGTCCCGATTTCCCCAGGTGGCTTTCTTGCAGCAGACAAGTTGGTCTTACCTGTGGTCCCAAGGCTCAAGTTTGCTCGCGGGGTGCTGCCCACGGGCTCTCTGCGGCGGCTTTAGCTATTGTTTTAACATCCTCTCTGGTGTCCTTAGGCATTGTGTATTGTGTGTACCATGGTGTACACACACACACACACACACACACACACACACACACAAATTAAAAATAAATAAATATTTGGAAATCTCAAAAATTATTCTTAAAATAAAAAACCTCTAAATCTAACCAAATATACAAAAGAACCCCATAGCTGCTGAACAGTAAAATGATGATGATAATGATGATGATGATGATGATGATGATGATGATGATGATGATGATGTAATGTTGCTTTTTGATTTGCTACAAGAATTTGAAGGGAGCTATGCTCAACTTCCCACATCACATAAAGGTGATTTAGCATCTCGCTGGTATCCCTTGAGGATCTTGGAGCCACTGATGAGGAATCAAAGCCATGAAGATGCACAATCACTCCATGAAAGGACTAGACGTGGCAGAAGTGGGGTGGCAGCCTCTAGCTTGCCATGTCTTCTGAGTCAGACTGGCTGTGCATAGTGACAAGGAGCTATGGTGAGTAGGAGCTGCAGACTGTCACATCTGCGATTCAGTGAGGTGACACTAGCTTATCTCTCATTAGGAAGTTAAAAGGGAGCAAACCTCAGACAAGAATGGACAGGCATAGTGATAGTTACTGAGCGAAAGTCTGTAGAAGAAGGAATAACTTACCTGACACATGCTGATTTGGCAGAGCCCAGACCCAATGTGGTTGTCTGATCTTACATCGTGTACTGGAGGCAAGTTTGGTAATAGTCTTGATATAAGGTTATATACCTTCGAGAAAACATAGCTATCCCCAGTGACCAATAACCTTCTTGCATAATAAGTTGTAGGAGTGTGTAAAATGTTTAGGCTAATCTACTTACCTTTGTCAGTGTTGACTTGACCAGGGACATTCCATTTCCAATGTTTGTTATGATAATTGGCAACTCACCGATTTCATGACCGTAAGTCCCAGGGTCTAAAGCTGACTTGCACATTACTTGATCAGAAATGATGATGGGTGACATAAAGGGATGTATGCTTCAATGGCAACTTCTTCTGAAATAGAGCTTGTCTGATAAAAAGGGCAAGTGATGACTCCTGTGATAAGAGGGTTAATTACAGCAACCGACAACTTAAGGTGCAGCTAGCTTGACACTAATAACACATACGAATAGGACAGCATCCTTGCAGAACCATTGAAAACCAAAAGGCATGGAGGACTTATATGTTTAGAGCAGCGTTACTTAAATATGACTAAAATCAGCCCAACTGTATGAGAATAAACACATGATGCTAGTAAAATACTGCAAACAAAACACACACACACACACACACACACACACACACACACACATGCACACGCACACACAGGCACAGACACTTAGTATGTATCTAATATCACTATATTTTGGATTACTATATAACTATATTTTTATCTATATACCATTGAAAAACAAAAGGCATGTTATTAGGTAGGTATTGTTCTATAATTTGGTCATTTTTAGGAAGAGAGGGCTTTGAGTGTCATAACCTCCTGCTCTCTGCCTTGTTTCCATGGGAGACAGTGTTTCAGCGAACCTACATCTCGACTGGAGTTCTGAAGCTTTAGCGACTCGCCTGTCTGCACCACATGGGGAGTGGAGGGCGCTTTTATAGAAGCATGTGGCTATGCGTGGCTTTTTATGGAAGTCCTAGGGCTCACACAGCTGGTGTTCTTACCTGCAAACGAACACTAACTACCTTCTAAGCCTTAATCCGACCTCTGAGTTCTGCCTGTTTGCCGTAGTCACATTCTAGTTATAATACAATTTTTACTTTCATGTCAAACACATATTTTTAAGGCAAGGAATAGTCCCTGTGGGCTATGAATTCTTTCCCACTTTTTACTTTAATGTTTCACATTATTATACTCTCCAAAGCAGAGAATAGATGCTTATTTATCTTTGCAAAGAGTCACAAATGGTTAAGTTAAAGAGCAGAGGGAGATTTCCCAATAATCCATGCCAATGCTAATTACCAATTGTTCCCTTTGTCTATCTTTTTGAGATGAGGCTATGTGTCATTTCCTATCTCCAAAGAATCCCGTAGCTTTTAGCATCTTTGAACTGTGGCACAATCAGCCCAGGCATCCTTTCCCCAAGGCTGAAACGTAAGCTCTGTATGCAGCCTCTGAGTGTACTCAATACTTCAGTACTGCAGAAGTGCATTGAGGTGCCCATCCCTGGGCAAACACTTCAGAATGGGAAACCAGATCTAAAGCAGGAAGACATGAGGGCCATCACCTCCTCAGTTGTGTAGAGCAACAGCTGTCACAGCAAGGCTCAAAACCAGCTGGGTGGGCACATAGGGAGGATTTCCACGACACAGTTGCCTTCTCTGAACACTCAATACTACGAGCTTGTTAAGAGACTCAACACTGGCACCTATAAAACTCTGAAAGTTTCAGAGCGAATTCTTTGTTTCCTTATTACCTTCATCAAGTCCAAGAATGGAAGAAAACCTTTGTTCAACAATGAGTAAACAGCAAATAAAATATGCTATGTCTGTGCAATGGGATCCCACACAGGGGGTCCTGGGGTCTTCTAATATTATCTTCCTCTTATACAACTTGTCTCTTAATATCCATACCAACCAACGATGCATGTTTTCCTTTTCTTTTCCATTTGTCCTCCATCTGAATAGTTATTTTGATAGATGTTTCACTCTTTGCCAGCCAAAAATGGCAGTTTCTGTCACAGGAAGTCTCAGACAAGTCTTGCTGAGAAAAACGATACAGGTCACAGGTGCCCAACTCCACTCATCTGAAGCTAGAATTCTGATGGGAAGGGGTGGGGATCATTCTCAGCTCTCACTGCTTGCAGACAGGCTCCTTGCTCTTTCCCTTCTTCTCATCAATGAAATAACTTGTTAGGGTGTCTGTGCAGCACAGCCTTTCATCTCTCCTAGAGCAGTAGCTTTCCATCAGAAGAACGGGCACAGTCAAGCCTGGTTAGACACAGCCTCTCATTGGAAGCCACAAGCAAGGGGGCAAAATCTCACCTACAAAGGTTTTGGTTTTTGGTTAGTCTCCTCTCAAACTTTAGGAATCTGATGAGATCACAAGTTTTCATACACAAATAATTGATGACTGACAGAAGGGAAACCACGGTACTGATTAACACTCTTTGACATCAAAACAATTAGAAAATGTCTTTAAACGGCTCTTATACCTACTGATTCAGATTTCCTGATCATTAATCTTCAGATTGAGAAGTCAAGGTTAGCCTATTTTTTAAAAAAATACATCATAGTTTAAGGATGTTGTCCTCCTTTGTCTCACTTGAGAGGGAATTTGAAAGGTAAGGAATACGGCCATGTTATGCATTCCACTGAAGCAGTCGAGGACAGTATTGACTATGTGGACTGCACAAGATATGGGCGGATGGTCCTTCAGAGCTGAGGCAAGATGGCATCACACAGACAATACCCTACTCACAAAAACTTTTAAAACTTTTGTGTGTTTTAGTTCCTAAATATAATGTATCTTATTTGCTTAAGTAATTATGCTATCATTAAAAGTAAAAACTTGTGAAAAATATATGAATCATCATACGAATCAAAATAGATTTTGTCTGCTCTTGACGATGCCAGAAGGAAGAGGTGGGTAACACAATATTTATTCACCCTTACATGTAGTCAGTTTAATTCACAGGAGAAAAATTAAGCTTAGATCCAAAACAGAAAAACTGAATTTCCTCAGAAAATGTTATTGGAAGATACTTAGAGATAATTTGAATTGACTATCTTGCATCGTGTGAGTTTGTGGTACTTTATCCATATCAATATTTATTCATGTTTATGTAAAGAAAAACTATGTTCTCAGAGAAAGCTGAGCAGCATTTGAAGACGTTCACCTTCCCAGCAAGGGGCCTTGCTGCTACCATCGGTCCATTATTCACACTGGAAATTAGACACCGGGAACTGGAGAAGATTGTTTTCTTTTGTTGTTTGGTCTTTTTTTTTTTTTAATTTATGGTTAGAGACAATGTATCCTTCATGGATATATATCATACATATACATATGTATATGTATATAAATTTGTGTAATACATTTGCTATTTTTAGATTTTAATAAAGAGTATTTTAAGCTCAATGTTAATAAATTAATACTTGCACTGTAATGTGTGGTGAGGCTATGTGTATAACAAAAGCAATGACTGCGGGTGCAGATCTGATATCCTCTAACATGAAATACGGAAAGTGGGTGTTAGAGATGGGCAAATGAATGCTCATAGGGGGAAAGCATCTACAGAGGAGGGTTGCACTAATTAATCAGAGTTATAACTCAAAATATGTGCATGTAAGGATCTTAGAAATAATACTGTGCAACTACCTGTACAGTGTTAGATAAGGTGGTTTATATTTTTAATTAATCATTGGTTATAAGAAAAAGTACCATTTCTTACATTGGTGTGTAAGAAAGCAGAGAGTTGAGTCTTACTGCAGTGTTATTTCTGACACGAAGCGCACACCCCAAGTCTACAGGAATGCCAGAAAATTACTAAGGACTTTCTACAAGAACAACCGCCTGTACACAGTGCAAACAATCAGGTGAAGAAATGGGAGGTGACAAAATGGGAGGAACTGTTCACACTGAAAGAGATAAGATATTTGGCAAAAAAAAGTGTAATGTATGATCTCAAAAAGAGACACTCTTCTGGAGAGATTAACTGCTACTGAGAGACAATTGAAGCACATTTGAAGATGGACTCCGGATTACATAGTAGTGTTATATCAATGCTAAATTCACTACTTACAACTTTCCATTAGTTGTTTGTCATTTTTATTTAGGAAAATAAATTGAGCCATTGACAACGGGGATAACCTCTGCAATTTACTGTCGACGTTTGACAAAAGCAATATTGACATGTTACCTAGAATGTCAGAGCAACTGGCATGACTTGTGAACCTGATGTGCCCACAGCCCTGTGCTACTCCAATTTCTTCCTTAGAACGTCTATGGAATTAAGAGATAGCAGAGAAATGCTTTTTGCATGTTAAGGCATGAGGCAGCCCATCTTAGACTTCTTACGGTGTATGGAAAGGGTAGCAAGGTTTAAATCCTATAGCGCTCTGTCCAGAAGTTCAAAGAAACAATTCCTAGCAGTCCAACTAGGCCTCTATGGAAGGTCTTTTCTTTGTTTCGTTTCAATTCTATCTGCTTTTTAAAGTTTTAATGGGTTTTTGAGGATTCCGTACAATATATTTTGGTACTATTCATTCTTTATCCCCCAACTTCTTTCAGATCTATACCTGTCTTTGCTTTGTTTTGTTTCTTAACGCTCGGGTCCAGTATGTGCTACCCACATGTTCTTAGATGTGTGCCCTTCCTCTTATAAATAAGACTGACTTTCCTTTGTCACACAACTACCATTTGCCAGTAGTTCTTCGGTGACGGGTGGGATGTCAGGCCACCTTCCATTTCCAGGCTGGTATTTGGTCTGACTGGGCTAGTATAGACCGTGAGCCTGTTCCATTTAGAACAGATCCACCGTTCTCTGATCCTTGATCAGGTATGAGCCCGTCTGTTAACCATCATCTACCATGAATAGAAGTCTCTCTGATAAAAGATGCATTCATCTATGACAATACTAGCCATTAAAAGTTGGTTTAATGTTATATCTGTTTAGCTGAATAATCCGGTTCTTCCCTAGGAACTATACCTTGTTTTGTCATTGTTTCCTGGCCCCAGTGTAGCATGAGATGTCAGTTTCATCGTACGTAGTGGGACCTAACTCCATCACAAAGTGGTTGGTTGCCCCCACAACATCTGTGATACTATTACCCCGTTGGGCACGACATCGTGAGGCCGGTCATTATCGTAGCTCAGAGTTCATAGCTCTGTTAGATTGATCACTGCTTTTCTTCTCTAGCATCACGGATAGCACCTTCCAGCTCCATGAAAGCCAACCAATAGAGACGGAGCCTCCAGGTCAGAGCCATCTTAACCTCTCCGTGTTCTTGACTCAGATATGTTGTCGTATCAGCAATAACATCTTATCATCAAATTCTGTAAGGAAACTGAAATCATTGCTAATAGCCTGTAAGGTTTGGGGGGGGGGGGTTAGGGGACCTCCCTGGCCAACAAGTCCAAAAGAGGTGATCCATTTCTGGCACTGAACTTTTTGCTTGTTTTTTTCTTGGGGGTGGGGCGGGGTGTCTAGCAGGGGCGTTGTTAACCTTTTACACATAAGTCTACTTTAACTCTTCGTTTATGTGTAAATACCACGGAAGGCTTCTACAGTCCTAGCTCGCTCTTCATATGATGTTTTCAAAAGCTTGTTAGTGTTTTTTTTATTCCCCTCCACAACCTCTCCTCTATCCAACTCTCCCATCCCCCACCCCAATTTAAACCCTTCCATTCCATCATTCTTCCATTAAGCCCTTGTGACCATTGAATTCTATCTCCCCTTCCTTGCAACTCCCCCTACCTAGGTCACTGTACTAATTTCCTGACTTTGATAGGTCTTCCAAACAGGCCGTACCTATCTGAAGATTCAAAGCCAACACAAACAAATTAGAGAGTTGTTGCCATTCATCCTTCTAAGTCTTACCTCACACAGACTGACCGTTACCACTCCATCCCTTTACCTGCAACTTTCACGGTTGTTCTTTTCTTGACTGCCGGAATGATTTCCCGTTGTGTAAGTATGCTCCATGTTCATTATCCATTTACCAGTTAATGGACACCTAGACTGATTTAAGGTCCCTGCCTATTGTGAAGAGAGCACTAAGGATCATGGACATGCAGTTATATGCATATTGAAGTTTTCTATACGTTGGGATGTAGAGTCCTTCTGGGTGTGTGTTCAAGAGCGGTTGGTCGAGCCGTTTCATGTGGTAGATGTATTTTTAGCTTCTAGAGGAAGCGCCACAGTCAGTTTCACTATGGCTGCACAAATCTGCATTCCCACCAGCCGTGAGAATGTTTCCCTTTCCCCATTTCCACACCGGAATTGGCCGTCATTCGTTATTACGTTTTTTTAATCTTAAAAATTCTGATTTGCGGAAGATGAACTATCAATAAGTATAGGTTTGCGCTTCCTCGGTGGCAAAGAATGTGGATCTTTCAAATGTTTGTTGTTTGCCGTGATATTGGGATCATTACTTTTAAGTCTATTTAGCATTTTTTAAGAAACAGGAGAGCAGGTACCTTCACAGGTTCACAGACTTTGCTTAGGTGTTGCTTTTGCGGGTGGCGGGGGCGCCATAGCAGCAGCCATTGCTGTCTTCCCTGATGCCTAATTCAGCCTTTTTTACTTTCGTGGCAGCCCCGAGAGGCCTGTTCTCCCTGCGCATGTCTGCCCTCTGATTTCTGATTCCGTTACAAAGCAGCGAGAAATGCACCCGTTATGGCTGGCTTGAAGTTGACTACGTGGCAGGAATCTTTTCTTTTGATTTTCTTCCACCTGCCCTTTTTTGTGCTTTATTTCCTTGGAGGGCAGTTCCGTTTGTCTGCCAAGGGTTCCTTTTGCAAAGGAACATGGTCCAGCATTTTTCGTCAAAAAACAAAAACAAAAACAAAAACAAAAACAAAAAACAAACAAACCAAAAAACAAAAACAAAAAAAAAAAACAAAAAACAAAACAAAAAAACAAAAAAACTGGAAAACCTCCTAGTGGGTCCTGGCTAAACGCTGTTGGTGTTTTAAGAGCAGCTTGAATTCAGTGAAAGCGCACAGCTCCGTCTTCACGACAAGGAGGAAACGTTGATGTAGAACAATTTTTTAAAGTGTACTTACCAGCCATTTTTACTGCGTCATTTCAGAACTCAGTTCATTTCTACACCTCTTTTTAAAAATGGCATAGATATTTAGTTTTTCTTGATGTTTAGTTTTGTATATTCTAGATGCTGGTTTGTACCATCTGAATGATGGTGTCCTTCGCTATACAGAAGCTTTTGAGTTCCATAAGGTCCTTTTATCGTTAGCCTTAATGTCTGTCTTTTTAGATGCTCTTAGATGTGCCAATGGGTTCAAGTATAACCCTACTGACTCCTTGTTTAGATTCAGAGAATTGGGTGTTATCTAAGGGCTCGTTCAGTTGGCTTTCCGATGCTTTGATAAATACCCCGACCAAAAGCAGTGTGGAAAATAAATTTTCTCTTATATTTCCACGCCACTGTCCATCACTGAGAAAAGTCAGAGAAGGAGTTCATGAGCCCGGAGGAAGGCACTGAAGCAGAGACACGCATGGGAGATTGCTGCTGTCTAAGTTCACAATTATGTATTCTTCTAATACTTCCTAGGACCTCTTGCCCATGTATGGTACTGTCTACGGTGAGCTGGACCCTCCCACATCAATTATTAACTGAGAAAATAATGCCCTGTAGATTTGTCAACCAACCAATCTGATAGAAGCATTTTCTCAGTTAAGTTTCCCTTTTCTGGGATGACCTTAGTTTGTGTCAAGCTGACAAAATATCCAGCAGAAGGTCCTTGATCCACTTGGAGTTGAGTTTGTGAAGGGCAAGAGGTATGGGTTTTATTTTGTTCTTCAACATTCGGAATAACCAAACGTATTTGTTGACGATGCTTTTTCTCTCCTGTGTATTGTTGGCTTCTATGTCAAGTTCATGTGGTCAGTTTATGAGTGGGTCTTCATTCGCAATTTGCTCATTGATGAGTCTAATTTGTGCCAGTGACATACTATTTACTTTAGCTCCATAGTAAAATTTAAAATCAAGGATGGTGATTCCTTTTGTGGATTTCTTATTGCTGAGTGGGTTTGTTTGTTTGTTTGTTTTATTTTGAATTTTTTTTGCTATCCTATACCTTTTGTGTTTTCATATGATTGATATATATCAATTGGTGGCCATCTTCAGAAGACTAGTCCTACCGACCCATGAGCATGGAAGATCTTTCCATCTTCTGGAATTTTCTTCAGTTTTTTTCCCATGCCTTAATTTGTTCATTGTATAAGTTTTTCACTTCATTGATTCGATGTGTAAGTGTGAGTGTGTGTGTGTGTGTGTATGTTTACATGTGTGCTTGTGTGTGTGTATGTTTGCATGTGTGAGTGTGTGTGAGTGTGGGTGCATGTGTGTATGTTTACATGTGTGCTTGTGTGTGTGTATGTTTGCATGTGTGAGTGTGTGTGAGTGTGTGTGCATGTGTGTATGTTTACATGTGTGCTTGTGTGTGTGTTTGCATGTGTGAGTGTGTGTGAGTGTGTGTGCATGTGTGTATGTTTACATGTGTGCTTGTGTGTGTTTGCATGTGTGAGTGTGTGTGAGTGTGTGTGCATGTGTGTATGTTTACATGTGTGCTTGTGTGTGTTTGCATGTGTGAGTGTGTGTGAGTGTGTGTGCATGTGTGTATGTTTACATGTGTGCTTGTGTGTGTGTGTTTGCATGTGTGAGTGTGTGTGAGTGTGTGCATGTGTGTATGTTTGCATGTGTGCTTGTGTGTGTGTAAGTGTGAGTGTGTGTAAGTGTGAATGTATAGGTGTGTGTATGTTTGCATATGAGCTTGTGTGTGTGTGAGTGTATGGGTGTGTATGTTTGCATGTGTGCTTGTGTGTGAGTGTGAGTGTGTGTGTGTGTGTGTGTGTGTGTGTGTGTGTGTTTGAGGCAATTATAAATGATATTCTTTTCCTGGTGTCTTTCTCTCTATGTCTATGTAGCTTTACAAAGTAAAAGTGAAGATAGCTTACATAAGTTAAACAATTCATATTGGTCTTTCAAATTAAGACTAAATACTGTCTTTGGGGGAAATGCCACCTCTTAGCTCTCCACTTTCTATCTTTCCCTGCACAGCAAGCATCTTTGCTTTGGTGACAGGGCAGACAGAGACAGTGAGACCTTGACTCTCACTGGTCCTTGTTTTTTATTAGACAGAATTACATTTCTTGTGCTACTCTTTCTCTGGGAGCTGCTTGGTTTTGTCTTCCTGGGGTGACTGTCCTTACCAAGGGTGAGACCTTATATCTTTGAGAGGGTTTAATTCAGGACAGAAAGTAGTAGAAATTCAATTTTGCCTTAAATCCAATTCACAGTCTCTTACCCGAGTCAGGGGCAGGGCTGGTATTTTTTTCTTCATCTGTCTGATCCTTGTATTTCTAAAGTTGGTCCCCCGTAGGGGAAAGGAGGTGTGATTAATTATCACCCTCTCACTGCAACCACCACCAGGCAGTCTCTGCTGGGAAAGCAGGGGAAATCGGCCTCCAGGAAGACAGAGCACAGGGGCTTGAAAAGACAAATGGGGATGAAACGCACAGCTCAAACGACACATTAATTCCTTCTTATTGTATGTAGTGTCTTCAGCTCTAGCTACATGTCTTTCTCCCTTTGGGTTCCAAGAAATACATGGGAATCTTTAGAATAATGTTCTTTGGGGAGTAGACCAGAAGCCAAAAACTTTCTAGGTATTATTTTTTCCTGTCAGGTTTGGAAAGTATCTAAATTATGTTTTAGGAAATAGTTTTACTACTTGAAGGATTAGTCTCGCATTGTTTTAAGAACACTCTAGTAACAGATACCAAAGAATACCACAGTCAAAGGCTTCTGTTCCAGTGTGGACATCTTCATCCTAAGCCTTACAGGTGGGAAAACAAAAGGAATAGTGAGAAAGAAATGGTGTAAATGGAGTTCCAGGGCTCAAGTCACAAGCTGCCCTTTGTTTTAACTCAATGTCCTGGATCTAAATGAAGAAGAGATAGAGTCCTCTCTAGGTGGTGACACTGGGGGACAGGTAACTTCAGTCCAGGGACCACAAACGGACTGAAAATTAGTTAGATAATGTCAAGTCAGTTAGTAAAATTTTCACCATATAGGTCATGTTAGATAAAGAATGTGATCCTCCCAGTAGAGTTGAAAGGCAGCAAACCACATGAGCTGACTATGATGGCTGTGCCTGTTTGGTCAAGGGTTACAGTGTAGATTGTAGTGATTCCTTTCACTGACTCTTGTAAGGAGACCTCCACTATGCGAAAGTCCCACTCAGAGTCATCGTGCATGTGCCAAACTGAGAAGAGGGGGAGAATTTGCAACTGGCAAAAATCATTTTGGTGGAGTCAAGGTAGGCAGGGAAAGAAGTCTTAGAATATTGTTGTTCTAATTTGAGAGAAATGAGTTTGACACTAAACAGACTTCCTCTGACACAATTCCTTGATGCCCAGCGTTAATGGCTGTGGTATTGCTTTGTGTCTTGCTGCTTTAAACACTCGGGGGTTGTTCATACGGGTGGGTATTCTTGCAGTGTCCAGTACTGATGCCGGCTTCTCCCTTCTGTCTCCAAACTCCGTCTCCAGTTCTTTTACTTCATCTTTTCCTCTACGAAAAGGATCCACATAGCCTGTCAAAGTCTTGGTCTTGAAATCCTCCTGCATCAGCCTCTTAGATGGCTGGGTTTGCAGACCTGTGCCACCAGCCGTGAGTTCGCTACGGTTTTAGAGTATATTCCTACCCACTTGAAAGTTTTTCACGTAAACTAGCGTGTCACCCTGGCAACTGGCTCACATAGCTCTTGGTTCCAACAATTGGCTATGCCGAGTGATTGATCTATATCAGCGCAGATCATCACACTGTGAGGAAAACGCCCAGGACACAGTTGTCAGGCCGTGTCCCTGTTAGTGATTCATGGGGCGTGCACGTCCATCTGAAAAGTCCTTTTCTTCTGAGAAAATGTTTTAGAAGAGCCTGAACAAATGGAGTTAAATCATTGCCCGACTACCTGGAAAAACAGAGAAACACGACTACAATGTGCACAAATACAAGAGATATGTCAGCCAGTTGCCAGAGCAACACATGTAAACTACATAAAAAACTTTAAAGTAGATAGGAGTATACTCTAAAATCATAACAAACTCATACCTGATGGCAAAGGTCTGCAAACCCAGCCATCTAAGAGGCTGATGCTGGAGGACTTTAAGACCAAGACTTTGACAGGCTATGTGTTAGAGGACACTTCGTTCTACCTAAGGGGACCACTGGGAGCCCCAGTGAAGTTCACAGTGCAGGGTCTCACTGAATAGTAAGATCCAGATGCAGCACCACCATCCTTTCAAGGGCCCATTCACTTCCATTCCTTTCACTGTGTAATTATGTGCACTTTTTAACAGATCAGTCCCAAGGCATACTGCAGCCACAAACCAACCGAACGAACAACACAGAGAGACAAAACAGTTAGGGAACTTGGGTCAGGAATGTTGGAATTACCATAGGAGGCATTTTACCAACATTGATAATCTGTATGCTAAGAGATATAAAGTAAACACAGTGGAGCATTAGATAATGTAAGTCAAAACAGGAAACTTATTGAAAGGATTCAAAACAATAATGCTACCTTTCAAAAGCCTTCTGAGTCTGGTAATACATGATGAAGATCTGGCTGGACCCAACTCAGTTACCTGAGTTCATACCTGAAATGTGCAAGGGTCTGTGTTCAGTACCAATCGCCACATAAAATGTTGTCACATGGTCAGGAGGATCAGAAGTTTAAGTTCATCCTTAGCAACCTGGAGCCCAGTGGGCAGTACATAAAATTGTCTCAAAAATTTTTTTATAACAGGAGAAGAATTCTACCATCATTTAGCACAAAATGGATGAAATTGGAAGACATTAGGTTAATTAAAATTAACCGCCAATGGAAAGATAAGTACCCTGCATTCTTTCTCATTTGGGAACTTTTTTTTTTTTAAAATGACTCTTAAGCAGAGTAGTGACCATGAGACTGCTACAGGCAGGCAGTAGCTGGAAAGAGGAAGAGAGGTTTGATCAGTGTGACCTATGCCTGTATGGAAGGATCACATTGAACCCAATGAATATGTACAAACACATGTTAGCTACCAATGTATAAACAAAGTATGTTTTTCAGCTGTTGTGGGAATAAAAAGGCTGCATCACACGGGGCTGGAGAGAAGTCTCAGCCAATAGGAGGTTTTATCATTGTTGCAGGAGACCCAGATTTTATTCCCAACACCAATGTACCATGGCTCACAACAATTTGTGACCTCAGTGCCGAACTGCACTGTTCTAAACTCAACTCCAACACACACACACACACACCACACACACACACACACACACACACACACACACACACACACACAGAGACATCTTTAAAGGAAGAGAAACCAAGCACTTACAATGATTCTTAATGTGACAATTAATATGCAGGGAAACAACAAAGAACTGGCTTATACAGTCTGCTTGAAATGTCTTTTTTTCCCTCTATTTTATATTATTTAAAACTTATTTGTGTCACCAATCATTATTTTCCACTTTACGGAGGAAGGTCTACATCATCGATGCTAAAACTACTTGTGGTAAGTGAAGAAAATGCTTTCATGCTATTTTAAGATCCACCCCCCACCCTCAAAGCCCCATTCCTCAACTGTTATGCTGTACTAAATGTTGCTGTACTAAATATGTTGTACTAAATGTTTGGAAGCCAAACACTTAAGGATGAGTATTCGTCTAGAATACAGGGAGCTATCTGCAAATAAATTAAGGAGCCATCAAGCAGGGATGAAAATAATACAATTAAGACTTGATTTCTTTAGCGTCGTTTTTGCACTAATCATTAGGCTAGACAATTTCAGACGAAAATCAGTCATATCTGTCTTCCCTGTACGATCTAGAATATCACTCCATTGACAGCTAGAAGCAGGAACTTATTTAGCGGGGAAGGCAGCATGGAAGTGTTGGAAAATGTCTCACAGTTTCTCCTCACCACCCTTGCTTGATTCGAGCAGAATGTTTCATTTAGCCTCACAAAGCATTCTTCTGGAGTGTTGGATTCTTAGGATTGCCACAGTCCTTTCTCAGTTACTCAGCTTCCTCGATACTTTGGGGTCTCACCATCAGCCTTGACCTGGGGCAACCGGCAACAGCAATAGTTATCATCAGAAGGTAATAGTTCCTTTACCTCTGTTCTGAACATCGGGTGTTTGGAATCTCGGCTCTGGTCCTCCCTTATCTCCTTCACAATAATCCAGTTGCTACTCTGTATCCAGCTTGCTCAGCCAGTTCCCTCAACCCACTGATTATCTCCTCATTCCCACTTCCTTGTCTCCTCCCGCCCACAAGTCCCACTTGCTACCTGGCAGAGACATTACTGTGACACACCCTTTGGCGTCATCCCTTGCCCTGGTCTCGTCCTATCTCCGCATCTTCACTGGCATGGGGATGGTTGTACTGACACACCACCATTTGGTTTCGCGTCACGTCCTTGCTTTATTTTACTCGTGGTGATTAAGTCCAACTGTCCACCCACTGTTTAAAATGTGTCTGAAAAGTCTGAGACAACAACCCCACCCTGCACTCTGTAGGTGTGGAAAGAGTAAGCCACAAAGATTTCCCCATTACTGGTTCCCCTAAATCATTCACTCTCCCACTTCATTCTTCCTTGGATGCTTCTCTTTAAAGCAGTGATAATTCTCTTCCATGAGTAATGGTGCTTCCTATCTCCCTGAAAAAGCAAGAGACCACTCACGACCACCCATTTTCATTCTTATTTGCAACTATGCCTCTGATTTTTCCTTTTGTCTTTTTATCCCATTCACCACGAGGCAGTATCCTCCAGTGGTTTTCGACCTGCCGGACGCTGCAAGTCTTTAATACAGTTCCTCATGTTGTGGTGACCCCCAACCAAAAAGTCATTTTCATTGCTGCTTCATAACTGTAATTTTGCTATTGTTACAAATCACAGTGTAGATAATTTGTTTTTCCCAATGATCTTAGGTGACCTTGTGAAAGGGTCTTTTAACCTCCCTCCCAGGGGGATTGTGACCTACAGGTTGAGAGCCCTGGGATATTGGGTTCCATTCCTCCCTTTTACAAAATAATAAAAATAATAAAAACATCACTGAGTTACTGCTCTTCTCCTTTCTCTTATAATCAGGCTTCTTTCTCTCTCTTTGGCGTTCTCTGGAAAATGAATGCTAAACACGTTTGGTTTTCCTGTGAGAGAAAGCATTTCCTGACCATGAAACCTGCCACTGCTGGTTTTCTTTCTGTGTTCCTGATCAAACATCTTTGAAAAAGTAGTAGTTGATAGTCCCTTTTGTTTTCTTTTTCAGCCCACTCTTTTGGTTTCAAAGCTACTTCTGTTAGGTATTTGCTCCAGATCTAGCAGAAAACCTGACGGCAACTTCTTTCTGCCTTGATTAATCCAACTATCATTCCTCAGATTTTTGTCTCCTGGACCTATCCCTGGCTACTGCCCCATTCTCCTCCACTGTGTCTACACAGTCATCTCTTGACACTTACTCTTTCAGCTTTCCTTCGATACGGTCTTCTTACCTTCCAGCCCTTATGATTACAGCCCAGTGGTGTGCCTCTCTTCACTGAGAAGTGTTCAGGATAATAGCTACTGAGTACTTGAAAATCAGCGAGTTCAGCTAATGGCCTGAGATCTCATTCAATATTGAAGTTTAGAGTGCATGACCGTCTGTGGCCATACCCCTTGCTCCAGGCATGGACACAGAATTCTTTCTCTATGCCTGTCTTTAGAAGCCCCAATGACTCACACCTTTCAGTAACCACCTCCTAATGTTTTCTGAAGCATCACCTGCATTTCCGGCTTCAGGTTCCTGCCTCTTGATCACATCATTTGGCAACGTCAACTGAAAACTTCCACATCGCTCTTGGTTCTTCTGTCTTGCATTTCCTTCCTTTGTTTTCCTCATCAATATCCTGGTAGGGATTGGTTCTAGGATCTCCTATGGATACCAAAATCCCATATACAAAATGGTGCATGTCTTGGGTACTTTAATAATCCTTGTATATCTAATCCTAATAAAGTACAAATGTTATATAATAATTGTTTTATTTCCACTGTTTATGGGATGCCAACAATAAAATAGCCTGTGCATGTACAATACAGAATCTCTTCAGATACTTTGGATCTGTGATTGCAGTCTCTATGTTTAGAAGGTCGACTCTGTATCCTTACAGATGCGTGTTCGACAACACTGAACTGTCCCTCATAGCTCCTAATC